>NW_028270141.1:68722333-69025363 GCF_037043375.1 Chiloscyllium plagiosum
CACCTCTGACCCTACTAAAACATTTCAACCCTGGAACCTGATACAGCCAATCCTGTCCCTGTTCTACCCATGTCTCTGTAATAGCCACAACATTGAAATCCCAGGTACCAACCCACGCTGCAAGTTCACCTACCTGATTTCGTATACTTCTTGCATTGAAGTATACACACTTCAAGCCACTTTCCTGTTTACAGGCACCCTTCTTTGAGATTGATGCCATGTTCCTAACCTCCCTACACTCCAGGTCCTGCACCCTAAAGCTACAAACTCGGTTCCCATGCCCCTGCAGAGTTCGTTTAAACCAACCCCCCCAAGAGCACTAGCAAACCTCCCCCCAAGGATACTGGTGCTCCTCCAGGTTCTGGTGTAGACCATCCTGTTTATTGAGGTCCCACCTTCCCCAGAAAGAACCCCAGTTATCCAGATACCGGAATCCCTCCCTCCTGCACCATCACTGTAGCCACGCATTTAACTGTTCTCTCTCCCTGTTCCTCGTCTCTCTGTCACGTGGCATGGGTAACAAACCAGAGACAACAACTCTGTTTGTTCTAACTCTGAGCTTCCAACCTAGCTCCCTGAAAGCCTGCCTAACATCCTCAGCCCTCCTCCTACCTATGTCGTTGGTGCCAATGTGGACCACGACTTCGGGCTGCTCCCCCTCCCCCTTAAGGACCCGGAAAACACGATCAGAGACGTCACGTACCCTTGCACCTGGGAGGCAACATACCAAACGTGAGTCTCTCTCGCCCCCACAGGACCGCCTATCTGTGCCCTCTCCTGCGCGCAAAATAGGAAATAAAACTTACCCAGGTAAGATTGCGCTACAACAGCTTCCGGCTGCCCCTCAGGTCGTCGTCACTTCCTCCTGCTGCTCCCGCTCTTTCTGTGAAGAGAAAAAAAAATCACCGCTGCCCGCTACCGTTAAGTAATTTTAAAACAAACTGTCTCACCTTAGCTGGAATCTTCCGGGTTCCTTTACACTCTGCTGCTGCTCGCACTCAAAAAAAAACTGTGAAGTGGAGCTTTTCTCTCTCAGATGTGTAAACGAGTTTTGTGTTGTGTTATATGTTTCTTTAAACATACTCCATTCACAGATTTTCCCAATTCACTGTGGGCACTCTCTGTCTTATTTCATTAAATCTAAAACTCTAGGAGCTGATTTATGCTTTTTGCTTTCAAACACTATGCTGAACACGATTATCATTTGTTAAATTTTCACACCCAATTTGGTTACTAATTAAATATGACTCTTTACTAAAACCAAAGTTGCTTGTCCCCTTGTTGCATCCATGACGTACTACTGTAAGAAAGTATTCTGGACACCTCCAGAAATTCACAATCTTGATATCCTAAAGCCACATCTCAGTAATGGCTATGTGAAGATTAAAACCATGCATGATTACTAGTGCTTTTCTTTACATACCCTCACGATGATACAAAGCTGGGTGGGAGGGTGAGCGGCGATACTTCATTGTGATTTGGACAAGTTGAGTGAGAAAATGCCTGGCAGGTGCAGTGTAAAGTCATAGAGTCATAGAGATGTACAGCATGGAAACAAACCCTTTGGTCTGACTCATCCATACCTAAATTAATCTAGTCCCATTTGCCAGCACTTGACTCATATCCCGCGAAACCCTGCCTATTCATATACCCATCCAGATGTCTTTTAAATGTTGTAATTGTACCAGCCTCCATCACTTCCTCTGGCAGTTCGTTCCACACACACATACCACCCTCTGCATGAAAAGGTTGCACCTTAGGTCCCTTTTAAATCTTTCCCCTCTTGCCCTAAACCTATGCCCTCTAGTTCTAGACTCCCCCGCCCCAGGGAAAAAGACCTTGTCTTTTTATCCTATCCAGGCCCCTCATGATTTTATAAACTTCCATAAGGTCACCCCTCAGCCTCTGATGCTCCAGGGAAAATAGCCCCACCCTATTCACCCTCTCCCTATAGCTCAAACCCTCCAATACTGGCAAGATCCTTGGAAATCTTTTCTGAATCCTTTCAAGGTTTGCAACATCCTTCTGATAACAGGGATACCAGAATTGCATACAATATTCCAAAAGCGGCCTAACCGATGTCCTGTATCGTTGCAAGATGACCTCCCAACTCCTACACTCAATGCTCTGACCAATAAAGGAAAGCATACCAAACACCTTCTTCACTATCCTATCTACCTGCAACTCCACTTTCAAGGAATTCTGAACTACAACCTGCACTCCAAGGTTTTTTTGATCAGCAACACTCCCTAGGACCTCAATGTGGATAAATGTGAGGTTTTCCACTTTGAGAGCAAAAACACGAAGGCAGATTATCATGTGAATGGCTGTAAATTGAAAGATGTACAATAAGACCTGGATGGCCATTCCCTGATTGTTAAGAAGGCAAATGTTATATTGGCCTTCAAAGTGTAAATTTGTAGACAGTATTACCCATAGTAGGATCAGGGATGCTTTGCTGCAATTATACAGGATCTTGGTGAGGTGCCAGGAATATTGTGTGTAGGTTTGGTCTCCTTAGCTGAGAAAGGATATTCTTGCTATAGAGGGATTGCAGTGAAGACTTACTAGACTGATTCCTGGGATGATGAGACTACAGTACAAGGATAGGTTGAATTAGTTAGAACATGTTTCACTGAAGTTGAGAAGAATGAAGAGGATCTCATAAAAAGCTATAAAATTCTAACAGCAGTAGACAGGATAGATGCAGAAAGGATATTCCTGATGATAGGAGTCACAATCTAAGGAGAAAGTGAGGACTGTAGATACTGGAGAGTCAGACTGCCTGACTTGCTGTGCTTTTCCAGCGCCACACTTTCCAACTCAAAGTGTAACGATACAAGGCAAACCATAAAGGATTGAGATTAGAAAAAATGTCTTCATCCAGAGAGTGGTGAACCTTTGGAATTCACTACCACCGAAGGTGGCTGAGGCCAAAACATTTTATGACTTCAAGAACGAGTTGGAAATAGCACTTGTGCTGAAAAGATCCTTCCTATATTTAAGGAAGTCACATACTGCAGATTTAGATCCCAACTTAGCACTCCTTGTAACCATGGCTCTGTTAATGCTACAATATTATACCCAGTTAAATGAGTTTGTGTCATTAATTCATCTATTTTGTTTTAAATACTACCCTCAGTGACTAACCTGTGCAATAAACAAAAAAACTTTAGAGATTATTTTGCTACGTACCATTTTAGGATCTGACTTCTCCAGCCACACCATCAGCTATTATCATAACAAACTGTGACCTCTTTGCAGAATGGTAAATGCTTGAATTTAAGAGAGATCTATGAGTTTTTCAAAATGATTTATTTTCTGAATGAATATTCTTTAAACAAGATTTTTTTTACAAAAATTGATGATCGTTTCATGGTTGTCATTACTGAACTAGCTTTATAGTCTAGATATTTATAAATTGAATTTAAATTCTAACAGTTTCTGAATTATTAGTTCAATGACATTAACACTAACCATGTTCTTCCCTCCAAAACATACTACACAAACTAATCTCCCCCCATAGATCACTAGAAATTTTCAATTTTTTTTTTCACCAGTTTGTCAGAACGTGAACAATGAATTTCAGTGCATGTGCAAAGAGGGATTTACTTGGAACTCAGCATTCTGTAGTAAATACCAGCCTTGCAGTGGAAATTTCACATCGGGTCAGACCTGTGACTGCATCAGGAGTGAACCAACAGAAGGGACATTCTGTGAGCCCACTGCCATAATGACAACCACTACACCAAGCATTATGTCCACATCTACACCAAGAAGTACAATACCCACAACTGTGTCAGCAACAACAATGACCCCACAAGATAACCTAGGTATACTGAACAACATTTATTCCTTTCACTTACACAGTTCTGAGTAGGAGTCATACTGTATTCAAAATAGTAACTATTTTTCTCTCCACAGATGCTGCCAAGGCTGCTGCATTTCTCCAATATTTTCAGTTTATCATTTCAGATCTCCAGCAAGCAGTGGTATTTTGCAGTTATATAATATTATGCATGAATTGAATGCCTAATGGCTAAGCTTATTTCAAAGAAATAAACAGTGACAATGTTGAGCTGTGTAACAAACTTATATTAACTGTTTATTTGCAGAAAAAAAATTGAAAATTGATACTTAGGCCTAGATTTCTATGGAGGCATGGAGAACCAATAGCTCTGGGAACCTAGACCTAGAAGTCCTGCCCCCACTTCTGATAGATTCCAGGGAAAATGTGGCATACACGTGATGGAATATTCTCTACTGCTAGGACACGTGCAGTTCCAACAGCACACAATAAGTTCAATATCATTCAGAACAAAGCAAGTTGCTTGATAATTATCCTGTACACAACCTCCAATATACAATTTTAGCAATGTTTGCTATTTCTAAGATGCAGCACAACAGATCAGCTAAGCTGATTTGACAAGCATCTTCCAATCCATGACTTTTATCATCTGGAAGGACAAAGGCAGCAGATGCATTAGATTACAGTACTTGCAAGTCCCTGTCCATTGCACACACCATTCTGACTTGGTACTACATCACTGCGGCTTTCTTTTATGGGGTCAAAGTCCAAGGCCTCCCTTCCTAATAGCACTCTGGTTGTACCTAAGACCATAAGATATAGGAGCAGAAGAAGGCCATTCAGCCCATCTGCTCCACCATTCAATGAGATCATAGCTGAAATGATAACCTCTTAACCTGTCCCACAAGACAGTCCCTCCATACTCTGTATAACCTTCTCTGGGCTGTCTCCAATGCTAGTGTATTTTTCCTTAGATAAGGAGGCCAAAACTGTCCACCGTATTCTAGCTGTAATATGACGAGTACCTTGTATAGTTTTATTAAAACCTACCAACTTTTATGCACTATTCTCTTTGAAATATTTTATTTGCAACATTTTATTTGCTGAACTTGACTGCAGAAGGACTCCCAAATCGCTCTGTGCTGTAAAGTCACCATACTCTTACCAGACCATAGAGTTGCTCTCCCATTTGAGAAAGAGAGACAACTTATGGTGGTTTTAACTTGAGGGTTACCACACCTCAGACAAGGGGAGAGGTGGAGAAGGAGATATCTTCATGATACCTCAGCTGCTGTGGCAATTGAACACATGTTGTTGGTATTATTCTGCACTACAAACCAGCCATCCTGCCCACTGAGCTAACCACCACTCCATCCCAATTTGTTGTATTCTGCAGCCTTTTTCCATTTACTGTAAATGTTATTAGCTCCTCTGTTCTTCCTGCCAGACTGCATTATCTCACAGTTGCCGACAATATTCCCTCTGCTAAGTTTTTGTCCACTCAATTAACCCATCTGTATCCCTCTGCAGACTCTTTGTCGCATCTTCACCGTTTGCCTTCCCACCTCTTTTGAGTAATCCGCAATGTTTGCGATAGTAGTTATTTTCCTCATCCAAATCATTAATACTTACTGTAAATAATTGTGACCCCAGTGGCACACTATTAGTTACAGGTTGCCGTCTTGTAAATTTCCGTTATTATAACTGCCTGTCTCCTAATGGCCTATCCCACTTGGACTGCAATGGTTCAAGAAGGCAGTTCACCATCCTTAGAGCTATAAGGGTTGGGCATTAATGATGGACTACTGTGTGATGTCTGCATCCTGTGAAAGAACAAGATATATATATAGGGACCTGATAAGTGAAATGTAATTTGAAAAGTTCTGACCAGGCCAAATGCAACTTTCCATTTTCATTTCCATTGAATTTTGACTATATATTTCATTAACTAGGAGCAAGTCTTTTTATATCAGAATACCGAAGGTCAGTTTGCAGGAATGAAGTTAGAAACTGAATGTTGGCTAAGAATGCAGTCCTTCTAGATCAGAAACTAAAGAACATAATAGAAGGAGCAGGAAGGAACCATTGGGCATCTGGGGGCTGCTCTGCTATTCAATACCAATCCGATGACTGATCTTGAACTCCAATTCCACTTTCCTGCTGAGTCATCACATCCCTCTATTTCAGAAACATCTCTCTATTTCAGAATTAAATAAATTCATCAGTGAAACAGCCACAACCACAAAGTGGAGAATTCTAAATATTTGCAACTCTTTGCAGTGAAGATATCTGTCCTCATCTCAATTCCAACTATTGACATGCTACAATACTATTCCTGTATTCTAGTTCTCTTGCATTTAGATTGAACAACCTTGCTCATTATACTCAATCTGTCATTTTGCTCTGCACTCAATTTAATGAGTCAACATGCCTTTATAACCATTCTATGTTTTCCTCACACTTTATATTTCCATGTAACAACACTAAATTTAGACACGTAGATGTTTGTCTCTCTCTCTCTCTGTAGGTCATTGCTTCAGATTATAACTAGTTGAAACCCCAGTGCTGACCCTTGTGACACTCCACTTGTCACAGCCTATTAACTTGAGAATGATAAATTACTATGTGCATTTTAGTTCCTATAAGTTAACAAATCCTCTATCTATACTGCTATATCACCTTCTAGACCTTATCTGGTGTGTAAAACTTTTGGATAGCACTTTATCCAATGCCTTTTGAAATCCAGGCATACCATTATCTACAAGTTTCCCTTTGTCAATCAAATCAGTTAATCCTCAAAAACATATCAGAAAAATGTTGAACGATTGGGCTTTTGCAAAACTATCTTCATTTTTCTGAATATAATTTGAACTTCTAGGTACATTGTTAAGACTTTTTAAATAATAAATTTCATCACTTGACTGCAGTCAAGTCAATGCCAGTAGTTCACTGCTTTATCCCCTCCCTTCTTTCTTGAATAGCAGTGTTATATTTGCTAACTTTCGATTTGCAGTGACAGTTCCAGAATACAGGGGAGTTTGGAAAATCATGTCTAGTGCATGTTCCAGTGCTATAGATTTCTCTTTTATAACCCAACAATATAAGAAAGCAGGAAAAGTTAATGCACAGAAATTTCACCCGGCTCGTAACATATTGGTGTCTCAATGGTGGCTAACATGAGGGTCATAAAATAAGCCAAAAACTGAAATTCAACCCCAAGATTACATAATCCTGTTACAAGTGCACCCTACATTACAATGTGCTGAGAAGGAGGTAGATGTGTGTAGTCCTGACAAATTTTGTATTATTACTATTTGAAATAATAAAGTAAAAATGATTTTATTTTGCAGTACATCAGAATCATGCGATCAGAGATGGAGAATTGGCCTTTGTAGAAGAATTAAATAATCGGTCCTCGTCCTTGTTTAAAAATCACTCAAAACGATTTAAGGAGTTGGTATGTAACAATGAGTAAAGTTATAAACTCAAAGTGTTTTATTCGTTACTGTCTGCTTTTGGTAGGTAATCTTGCATTTCAGAAATGTCTGATTCTGTATATGAAAATCATTGTTTGAGATCTTAAAATTTTCAAATAGGAGTATGTAAGCCTGCCACTGTGCAGATCTGATGTTTTTAATTATTGTGAAAATTAGTTTAGCATCTAGCCTAAGAAACAAACGATTCATTGACTTGGTGCAAACCTTTTTCACAAAACATTTTGAGGGCATCAGTAGTTTCTCTAAATAATTGTGCTAATAATACGTTTCCATTTTAAAATGTTTCCTTATGGCTTCCATTTTAAGTGTTCAAATGAAAAGTCTTGCAGAAAGTGATGTTTCTGATGCAAAGCACCCTGAATACAGATTGAGATTTTAAAATGATAGCTGAAAATGTGTTGCTGGAAAAGCGCAGCAGGTCAGGCAACATCCAAGGAGCAGGAGAATCGATGTTTCGGGCATGAGCCGATATACAAGCAAAGCATGTTTTTAATATAGAAGTGAATCTGACTTGCTAACTGTGAAATATTTGTGTAAAGTGGTTTGCAGTCTTCTGCTGAAGAACAGAAACTGACATCTTGATCACTCAGGTACCCAGGCCCTGTTCTGCTTTGATGATGTCATTAATATGGTGGATAATTGAACCATGAGATCCAATCAAAACCCAGGGCTAGGTTTCTTTTTTACTGTTAGTAAATTACTCTTGCAATAGTTCCTTCTCAGGTTATGTTGCTTTAATTATTTGATGCGTGTCTTTATTAGCTGCCATAAGGGATTATGCCATAAAGTGGTTATGTTACTGAACAAGTAATTCAGAGGCTGGACCAATAATCAGGTGACACAAATCCAAAGTGGGAAATTCAAATTTCATCAATTCAAGAAATCTGGAATAAAAAGCTGGTATCAATAATGGCGATTTTGAAATTATTAGACCCAAAACATGTTTACTCGTGTCCTTTAGTGAAGAAAATCACTGCCCTTATATCAACCAACCCACCTCCACAGCAAAGTTTTTGACTTTTGACTGTCCTGTAATTCAGTTTCGCAAATTATTAATCTCTCTCTCCCACTGTGACCCTGATCCCTTTTATCTGTCTCTTTTTCTATCTCTCTGAGACCCGAGTTCATTATGTTAGTCTCTCTCTCTTTCTCGCTCTCTCTCTGCTCAACAAGAACATCTCAAGGAAAATTAAAGACAAATAATAAACATTGGCCGGTTTAAAAAACAAAAAAAAAAATGTTGCTTTGAGGGGTCTTGTGGTACAGTGGTAGTGCTCCTATTTTCAGGCTAGAATGCCCAGGTTCAAGTCCTACCTTCTCCAGAGGTGTGTCACAATATATCTGATGTGGCGAGGAGAAAAACAATTGGCTTCTGAAAATAAATAAAGTAATGTTGGCCTTAAGCATTTTTGTGCCTGCAACTGGGTTGGAGGATAAGAGTTTGGGCCCCATCTGCTATGGATGTAAGTCTTTACATTTCTCAATCTTTTTGATATATACAAGGCAGACTAGCAAGTTTTAAAAAGAAAAATAATCAATGTTGACATGGTGTTGTGGCACAGGGGTAGTTTCTCTACCTTTGGGGCAGAAGGGCTGAACCTGCGATAGGGATGAATTGTAATATGTACAAGCACGTTTGTTAGAAAAAATGCTGGCCTGCCAGCAATGCACATGTTCTGTGAATCAATCAAAACCATTGACATTAAACCTTTGCTACCTTAATGTTTATGAAGAGATATTATTCAACATCCAGGTGACGTTCTTCTTGGCTCTAGATAATAACTCAGTACATTAAGTGTGTTTCAGAAGAATGGCTCACTCCTGGTCATTATCTTACCATTGGTAATATGTTTTTAGCAGCCAAAGTGGTATAAATATAAATTTGAAATCAGCTTAACGTCTATGAATTGCTCCATTCTCAAGAATCTATTAATAATGCTCAGGATATAGTTTCGGGAAATTTGTACTGTTTGTGCAGTTCCATCTAGTGGTGGAAATATGAACTTTGCAAGCTGTAACTGCTTTAAAATACTAAATCCTATTGATAAGCTGTTACAATGTATGATGATGTTGCTGGATGATAAGGAGTGTGTGTCATACAAAGCGAATTTAATGGGCTAAAATTTGCTGTCAGAATAACTTTGAGGATATGCGATTTACGCTTAAATGTGACAATGATTTTGCACAGGAATCATGTAGAGGTTAAACTCAAAAATCCAACTCTTGCTGTTTACAATCCACTGCTATTCCATTAGCTTTGCAAAAAAAACATTGTCTGCCACATAACTGACATTCATTGAATAATATAAAGCTGTAGCTGAGACACCAGCTAATCTCCTCAAGAAGTTTAAGTACTGTTCATATCAGTCTAGCTAGCCTTCAAATAACATGCTAACTATTTCCACCAAGACCATTGCCAATCAACTTCCTGCCACTGAAGATTAGTTATTCCAGTTAGGGAGTTTTATTTCTTCAAGTTTTGATACTTGTCAAACATTTTAAAAATGTTAACTTTAAATTTCATTCATAAGTGGAATCCTGCCAGCCCTAAATGATATAGATGATGACATGTTTTTGAGAAAATATGGCAAGGGCAGAAAAATGAGAGTCTTGACATAAGGGGATAAATACATTCAGATTTTCCATTCAGTTTGAATGGTGAGTTTAGAATCTCACTGATAAACAGAGAGATGGCCTACTCATATGCATTTGAATCTCATTATCACCTATACTAACCTCATTCATATGCACTTCCCCCACATGTCGAAGAGAAACTAAATGCTGTCAGTTCACATCATGACAGTCAGTGCAGGTGCATGGTGATGCTAACTTGCTGCTTGCTCCTCTGGGCCTCCACCCTAACCAGCAGTCCCCACTGTCCGTGGACTCCTATCACAGGCAGCAACTGCCTGCTCCCTCCATCCACAGAGATTGGCATCAGACTAACCCTAACTCGAGCCTTAACCCTAACCTTAGTCACATCATTTAGAATACAATTTTCCACTTCAGTAGTGCACTTTGGAGCACCTTTCATCGTAATGCTGCAGCAGGGCACTTTATTCAGACGGACAGGCACCAACCTCATATATTGGAACAGGATATACCTTGTGGCTCTTTATGTGTTTTCTTAGCACCCACTCACTTTGGTCATATTTGGATGCACACAGCATCGCTGCATTGCCTTGCCATTTTGTACTTTGCTGCCTGATTCAGGACTTACACAGTACTTTTTTAGAAATTAGATTCCCTACAGCGTGGATACAGGTCCTTCGACCCAACAAGTCCACACCGACCCTCTGAAGAGTAACCCATCCACTCCTATATTTACCCCTGACTAATGAACCTAACACTATGGGCAATTTAGCATGGCCAATTCACCTGAACTGCACACCTTGTGGAATGTGGAAGGAAACTGGAACACCCAGAGGAAACCCACGCAGACACGGGGAGAATGTGCCTGAGGCCAGAATTGAGTCAGGATCCCTGGCACTTTGAGGCAGCAGTGCTAACCACTGAACCACCATGCCACTTTTGTTCTGCCTTACCTTTTAATGTAGACACAAAGCCAGGCAGTTTGCCATGTTTGTCAAAAATGATAAGTCAATGTGGTGAACATGTTGCTACATGGCACCATTTAATATCAATGAACCAAACCACATGTAGCAGCAACTTATGTGGCAAGCGCAAGTCAAATCTAGAGGAATTGTCATCGTCAGGAGGTCCGACCACAGATGGCGAAAGGCTTTGTCTGATCTCAGTTCAGGGATTCAGATATGGTCAGTCAGCTACTTGGACTAGGCAGAATCAGGGATTCCATGTCATTTCAGTGGGCCACAGTCCGTCCTGGGGTGTCTGTTCACTCAAAGTCAAAGTTGTTATTGGAGCTGCTGCTGCATTAAGGAAGTTGGGCAAATCAATTGTGAGGATTAGAAGCAACATGTTGCGATGCAGAATGAACAATGCAACACACACATAAGGGTAGGACAAATGTGAATTGAAAGTCTACTGCAGGAGGGAGGCTCATCGATAATCATTACTATCCTGGCTTCAACAAAGAAACAGTGCATCATGATAATGAGCATGATTAAGAGGTAGGTTTTGCGCTTGGGTATTATAAGAAAAAGGTAAAAACAATGACTGCAGATGCTGGAAACCAGATTCTGGATCAGTGGTGCTGGAAGAGCACAGCAATTCAGGCAGCATCCGACGAGCAGCAAAATCGACGTTTCGGGCAAAAGCCCTTCATCAGGATTTTGCCCGAAACGTCGATTTTGCTGCTCGTCGGATGCTGCCTGAATTGCTATGCTCTTCCAGCACCACTGATCCAGAATATTATTAGAAGAAGAAGACTTAAGTTAAAGAGTTGGATGGGAATGTTTGATTGACCTCACTGCCCCAATTGTAGCAAGCAGGTTATTCATACAATTTGAGACAGATCACACCATATCATCTCTTTTGCCCTGATGAGATCTTTGCTTCAGATGGGCAGTGGGCTTTGCCATGATAGCTGGTTTCCTCCAGATTGAGATTGTACACTTGTGTAATGTACATACAGCGTGATTGCTGTTATCAACAGAACCAATGTACAAGTCATCTGTGATCATCAGGATCTCAGTTTAGAAGAATGAACCAGATACCCTGGAAACTGCCATGATGCCTATGTCCTTGAGAAGCCTCAGCTTCCTGCTTCATTTCAGGGGCTGGAATTCTTACGAGGATGGTTCCAAGGAGACAATGACTGCTGTCTGCACCATGGCTTATGTCGCCATTGCACAACCCCCTGACTGAGGCATAACGTAGATACAATGCAGTCAAGATTAGAATGGTGCTGGAAAAGCACCGCAGGTCAGGCAGCATCTGAGGAGCAGGAAAATCGACGTCTCGGGCAAAACCTACCTCTTAATCATGCTCATTATCATGATGCACTGTTTCTTTGTTGAAGCCAGGATAGTAATGATTATTGATGAGCCTCCCTCCTGCAGTAGACTTTCAATGCACATTTGTCCTACCCTTATGTGTGTGTTGCATCGTTCATTCTGCATCGCAGCCTGTTGCTTCTAATCCTCACAATTGATTTGCCCAACTTCCTTAATGCAGCAGCAGCTCCAATAACAACTTTGACTTCGAGTGAACAGACACCCCAGGACGGACTGTGACACATTAGCCAGACTGTAATGACATGGAATCCCTGATTCTGCCTGGTCCAAGTAGCAGCCTTGTCTTCTGCTAGGGCCATGATGGAGATGATAATGGCCTTCTGAAGATGAGGTTATGATATATGGATTGGTGTGGGAGGCTTTGCAGTATGGTCCAGAGGGAACGTCCTGCATAATCCTTCCACAGTTGAAACAGGTAAAAAAGGATGTGATGGAGGGCTGAAAATCTGGGACAGACTTCTAAGGGGGAAGATAAGGAGATTGAGTAAGAGCAACAATAATGAGAAGTATAAATCTCGAAAGGTAAGCAGCTCCTGTTTATTCCCAGAAGCAAATGCATTTTTTTAATCTTTGTTTTTCCTTTTGTTCAATATAAAGTAAGTCTTTCAACCCTTTGAAGACTTTGCAACATATAATGTTTCCTCATTGAAGAATGAAAAGGTATTATGTTACAGTGACATTTGGCAAAAAGTAGTAATCCCTTAGACATAGCTCTAACATGATATGGATCATCAGCATAGCTTTATTGTTATGGCTGCAGTAACAGTGATAATCGTTTAGACAGGTGATCATGTAAAGTAGCAATTCATTTACAGATGTGAGTTTCTGTTTCCATTTCATACAACCTTTTTGCCCTGAGAGAATGTTCAATTTCATTGCCCTCCCACTACGTGCATTGTGAAGGGCTATTCATGGCTGGCAATGATTGACCTAGTACACAGCTGATTTTTAAACATGGTGCCAATGGTGGAAATCCTGGAAGGTCCCATGTGAAATAATGTGTTTGAACTCACTGAGGCAAAACCCTCCATGGAACTTCCTGAAATTGACACTCGGTCAAGTTTTGGTAAAATTCAGCTCTCATGCTACCGGCAATGTGGCATTTAAAATATAACAACTTGGCATGGAAAAGAACATGATAATGTACAACACAATAGGCTCCCTAATAAAGTAAGAGTCCATGGTGTTGAAGGCTGTATATTAGCATGAATAGAGGATTGAGTACCTAATATAAGACAAAGAGTTGACAAAAAAGGGGCATTTTCAGGATGGCAGCCTCTAACTAGTAGTTTGCCACATGAGTCATTGCTGGAGCCACAATTATTTACAATAAATATTATTGACTTTGATGAGGTAAGTGGCTATACTATAGCCACTATTGAAGAATAGTTTGGAAGGCAAGTGATAAGGCTGACACAGAGTCGGCAGAGAGATACAAGCTGGTTAAGTGGATGGACAAAACTTGACAGAGGGAATATAATGTAGGAAAATGTGAGATTTTGCACTCTGGCAGGAGGAATAGAGGAACTAAATATTACTTAAATGGTAAAAGGCTGCAGAAAGCTACAGAACAGAGGGATTTGGTAGTCCATTAATCATAAAAAGCTAACATCCAACTTCTGTAAGTAATAGGGAAGGCAAATGCAAATTTGCCTTTATTTCAAATGGAATTGAGTATAAAAGTAGGGAGACTTTGCTTAATCTATATAAAGCACTAGTCAGACCACAAGCTGGAACACTGAAGAATTTTGGGTCCCTTATCTAGGGAAAGATATACTGATGTTGGAGGCAGTCCAAAGAAGATTCATTAGGCTGATACTAGTTATGAAGGGACAAGCTTATGAGGTGAAGTTCACTAAGTTGGGTCTATACTTATTGGAATATAGAAGAATGAGAGGTGACCTTATCGCAACATACAAGACTCCTGGAGGACTTGACCAGGTAAATGCAAAGTAATTGTTTCCCCTTGTGGGAGAGTCTAGGACCAGAGGGCATAACTTTAGAATTTATGTGCCCATTTAAGACACAGTTGAGAAGCAATGTCTTCTCTCAGAGAATTGTGAATCTGTGGATGTTTTTATCACAGAGGCTGTCGAGACTTAGTAATTACGTATACAGAGGAACCTCGATTATCTGAAAGACTGGGCGAGGAATATTTTGTTTGGTTAATCAAATTCTGGATAATTGAATACTGGATAACATAGTTTAGCCGAGCATCCGGACCTTGCGGTCTTGCCAGATAATCTGATATTCAGGTAATCGAATGCTGAATAATCGAGGTTCCTCTGTATTCTGGCTGAGATGGATAGCTTTTTAATAAGTAATGGAATCAAGGGTTATGTGACAAAGATGGGAAAGTGGAGTTGAGGATTACCAACATCACACTCTAAATTTTTGCTATAAATTCTGTGCCTTATAATTGTGTCCTCCACAACCACCTGACGAAGGAGCGGTGTCCGAAAGCTAGTGCTTCCAATTAAACCTGTTGGACTATAACCTGGTGTTGTGTGATTTTTAACTTTGTACACCCCAGTCCAACACCGGCATCTCCAAATCAAATCAGCCATGATATAATTGAATGGCAGAGCAGACAATTAGGTTGAATGGTGTACTTCCCTCCTACATCTTATGGTCTTATGGTATATATTTACCAGGAAAGCAAATATAGCTCATTGAGGATACCAAAAGATACCATGCTACTGTAATCTGTTTGTCTCAATATTGATGAGTGCTGATATGAAAGTATTTTATTTATATACCTATATTATGGTAGATTTTGAATGTTTTGTTAAGTCCAGGCACTTATGTTTTAGAATGTCACATTTCTAATCTAATTCTCTCCCTTTGTCTAGTTGGAAAATGCTTACCGAATTGTGGACCGTGATGCTGTGGTAAACATTTTAGGATTCACGTAAGTGAAGTATTTTGAGGAGAGATTTCTCCACTCATTGTTAATATGTGATATAAACTAGAACCGAGTAGGGAGGAAGTATGGAGGTGCAGCAGTGACAGAGGTCTAGGATAGTTGCATCTTGTCATTTATGATGAAGTGTAGTTCCCTGCGAAATAACATGGCTGCAGTCTGTATTAGATTACGATTTAGGTTCTGAAAGAGCTTTCGGTGGCATGGTGGCTCAGTGGTTAGCACTGCTGCCTCACAGCACCAAGGACTCAGGTTCGATTCCAGCCTTGGGCAACTGTCTGTGTGGAGTTTGCACATTCTCCCCTGTCTGCGTGGGTTTCCTCTCACACTCCAAAGATGTGCAGGTTAGGTGGATTTGCCATGCTAAATTGCCCATAGTGATAGATCAGTAGTCAGGCGTAAATGTAGGGGAATGGGTGTGGGTTGGTTACTCTTCAGAGGGTCAATATTGGCTTGTTGGGCTGAAGGGCCTGTTTCCATACTGTAGGGAATCTAATCTGATCAAAGGCTGTTTTAATGAGATGATATATGATACCTATCCAGGTCACTAATGTCCTTTAGGGGAGAAAACTTTCATTTTTATCTGGTCTGGCCTACATGTGACCTCAGGCTCACAGCAATATGGCTGACACTTAACTGCCATCTGGGCAATTCGGGATGACAATAAATGCTGACACCCTTGTCCTGTGAATGAGTAAAAAAAAATCATCCTGCCTGTCCTTGACAAGGTGGAAAGGATGTTTTCTCTTGTTCGTCAGTAAAGAATTATGGGGCATTTTTTTCAAATTATGGGTCACCTTTTCAGGACAGAGCTGAGAATTTTTCTTCTGAGGGCCGTGCTACTTTGGAATACTCTACATCAAAAGGCAGCAAAGAATATTTTTGAATGTTTTTTTAATGAATATTCATTGAATACCTTGTGGGCGGCACGGTAGCACAGTGGTTAGCACTGCTGCTTCACAGCGCCAGAGACCCGGGTTCAATTCCCGCCTCAGGCGACTCTGTGTGGAGTTTGCACATTCTCCCCGTGTCTGCGTGGGTTTCCTCCGGGTGCTCCGGTTTCCTCCCACAATCCAAAAATGTGCAGGGGTTAGGTGAATTGGCCATGCTAAATTGCCCGTAGTGTTAGGTGAAGGGGTAAATGTATGAGAATGGGTCTGGGTGGGTTACGCTTCGGCGGGTCGGTGTGGACTTGTTGGGCCGAAGGGCCTGTTTCCACACTGTAAGTAATCTAAAAAAAAAAGAATATTTTTAAGGCAGAGGAGATGGGAATATGGAATTTGAAGCACAAACAGATCAAGCATGGTCTTATTGAATAAAAGAGCAGGCTGAGAGGCCAGATGGTCTACTTCTATTCCTATTCTGTATGTTAATGATTCTTAAATGTTGGAACTGCACCCATCTAGGCAAGTGGAGAGTATTCTGTAACTCTCCTGATGGCAATGGGGAGACAGGAGGTGAGTTCCTCACTTCAAAAATTCCTAGCTTCTGTAATTTCATTTTTCTTTTGGTTGACCATAAGGCCCAATCAGTTTCTGGTCACCATTAGCCTCCAGAAAGTTGATGTGATGGATCTATCAATGGAAATATCATTTTAAAACAAGGGAAAATAGTTAGATAGAATCCCTACAGTGTGGAAGCAGGACACTTAGCCACTGGAAAAGTTCTAGAAGACTGGACGGTGGCTAATGTTGTTCCATTGTTTAAGAAAGGTAGCAAAGACAAGCCAGGGAACTACAGGCCAGTGAGCTTGAATCAGTGGTAGGCAAATCGTTGGAGAGGATACTGAGGGACAGGGTCAACCAACATTTGGATAGTCAAAGTCTGATTGAGAATAATCAGCATGGATTTGTGCATAGGAAGTCATGTCTGACAAAGAGGTAACCAAGAGGATAAATGAAGGTAGGGCAGTGGATGTTGTCTATGTTGATTTTAGTAAGGCCTTTGACAAGGTCCCGCACAGCAAGTTAGTCATGAAGGTTAGCTCACATGGGATCCGGGGGAGCTAGCTAATTGGATTCAAAATTGGCTCGATGGTAGGAAGCAGAGGGTAATGGTTGAAAGTTGTTTCTTGTTGGACTGGAGGTCTATGACTAATGGTGTGCCACAGGGGTTGGTGCTGGGACCAACATATCTGTTATTTACTTAAATGATCTGGATGTGAATGTACAAGGCATGATTAGAAAGTTTGCAAATGATACAAAATTAGGGCATATTGTTGATAGAGAGGAAGGTTATCAAAAATTACAGAGGAATCTTGATCAGATGGGGAAGTGGGCTGAGGATTGGTCAATGCAATTCAATACAGATAACTGTGAGGTGTTGCACTTTGTAAAGTCAAACTAAGGTAGGACTTATACAACAAATGGTAAGGCCCTGAGGAGTGTTGTGGAACTGAGGGATCTAGGAGTACAAGTAGATAGTTTTTTGAAAGCAGCATCACAGGCGGACAGGGTGGCAAAGAAGACATTTAGCACGCTGGTCTTCATCAGTGGAGTCATTAAGTACAGATTTGGGACGTTATGTTACAGTCATGTAAGTCATTGGTGAAGCAGCACTTGGAGTATTGTGTACAGTTTTGGTCACCCTGTTTTCAGAAAGACATAGTTAAACTGGAAAGTGTGCAAAGAAGATTTACGAGGATGTTTGCCAGGACTAGTAGGCCTGAGTTATAGGAAGAGTTTGGTCAGCATAGGACTTTATTCCTTGCAACATAGGAAAATGAGGGGGTGCCCTTATTGAGGTAAATGAAATCATGAGGGGCATAGATAGGATGAATGAATATAGTCATTGTCCGAGGGATGGGGAATTGAAAACTAGAGGGCATAGGTTTAAAGTGAGAGGATAAAGTTTTAGGAAGGACTTGAGAGGCAACTTCTTCACGCGGAGAGTGGTGCATATATAGAATGGGCTGCTAGAGAAAGTGGTTGAGGCAGGTACAATTACAACATTAAAAAAAACATTTGGAATGGTACATGGAGGATTTAGAGGGATATGGATCAAATGCAGCAATTAGAACTAGTTGAGTGAGCATCATGGTCAGCAGGCGAAAAGGCCTGTTTCCATGCTGTGTTACTCTTTGACTCTATTTGGCCCATTGAGTCCACGCTGAATTCCCATCCAGACCCAATCCTATCCCTGTAACCCTGCATTTCTCATGGCTAACCCACATAGCCTGCACACTATGGGCAATTTAGCATGGTCATTTCACCTAACTTGCACATCTTTGGACTGTGGCAGGAATCCAGAGCATCCAGAAGAAATCCCTTGCAGACACAAGGAGAATGTGCCAACTTCACACAGTCACCGGAGGTTAGAATTGAACCCAGGTCCCTGGGGCTGTGAGGCAGCATGCTAACCACTGTGCCACTGATGTGGAATCCCTTCTGTTGCAAATGCTCATTTCTTGGGACTTATTTATCATCATCCTGCACATTGTTTAGATCTTGTGAATGAGCACATAGACTGCAATAAGAAATGTAGTGGGCAGCTGATAAATTACACTGATAATTTATTAATATATAAAAGCAGTACTAAATTAGGCAGTAAAAATGGTGAAAGTGAGGGCTGCAGATGCTGGAGATCAGAACTGAAAATGTGTTGCTGGAAAAGCGCAGCAGGTCAGGCAGCATCCAAGGAACAGGAGAATCGACGTTTCAGGCATAAGCCCTTCAGGAATGAGGAAAGTGTGTCCAGCAGGCTAAGATAAAAGGTAGGGAGGTGGGACTTGGGGGAGCGGCGTTGGAAATGCGATAGGTGGAGGGAGGTCAAGGTGAGGGTGATAGGCCGGAGTGGGGTGGGGGCGGAGAGGTCAGGAAGAAGATTGCAGGTTAGGAAGGCGGTGCTGAGTTCGAGGGATTTGACTGAGACAAGGTGGGGGAAGGGAAATGAGGAAACTGGAGAAATCTGAGTTCATCCCTTGTGGTTGGAGGGTTCCTAGGCAGAAGATGAGGCGCTCTTCCTCCAACCGTCGTGTTGCCATGGTCTGGCGATGGAGTCCAAGGACCTGCATGCCCTTGGAGGAGTGGGAGGGGGAGTTAAAGTGTTGGGCTACGGGATGGTTGGGTTGGTTGGTCCGGGTGTCCCAGAGGTATTCTCTGAAACGTTCCGCAAGTAGGCGGCCTGTCTCCCCAATATAGAGGAGGCCACATCGGGTGCAGCGGATGCAATAGATGATGTGTGTGGAGGTGCAGGTGAATTTGTGGCGGATATGAAAGTGTCCCTTGGGGCCTTGGAGGGAAGTAAGGGGGGAGGTGTGGGCGCAAGTTTTGCATTTCTTGCGGTTGCAGGGGAAGGTGCCGGGAGTGGAGGTTGGGTTGGTGGGGGGTGTGGACCTGACGAGGGAGTCGTGGAGGGAGTTGTCTCTCCGGAACACTGATAGGGGTGGGGAGGGAAATATATCTATTTGGAGGTGGCGGAAATGATGGAGGATGATACGATGTTTCTGGAGGTTGGTGGTGTGGTAGGTGAGGACCAGTGGGGTTCTGTCCTGGTGGCGGTTGGAGGGGCGGAGCTCAAGGGCGGAGGAGCGGGAAGTGGAAGAGATGCGGTGGAGGGCATCGTCGACTACGTCTGGCGGGAAATTGCGGTCCTTGAAGAAGGAGGCCATCTGGGTTGTACGGTTTTGGAACTGGTCCTCCTGGGAGCAGATGCGGCGGAGACGAAGGAATTGGGAATATGGGATGGCGTTTTTACAGGGGGCAGGGTGGGAGGAGGTGTAGTCTAGGTAGCTGTGGGAGTCGGTCGGTTTATAGTAAATGTCGATGTCGATTCGGTCGCCCGAGATAGAAATGGAAAGGTCTAGGAAGGGGAGGGAGGAGTCTGAGACAGTCCAGGTGAATTTGAGGTCGGGGTGGAAGGTGTTGGTAAAGTGGATGAACTGTTCAACCTCCTTGTGGGAGCACGAGGCAGCGCCGGTACAGTCATTGATGTAGCGGAGGAAAAGGCGACCGAATCGACGCCTCCTCCCACCCTGCCCCCTGTAAAAACGCCATCCCATATTCCCAATTCCTTCGTCTCCGCCGCATCTGCTCCCAGGAGGACCAGTTCCAAAACCGTACAACCCAGATGGCCTCCTTCTTCAAGGACCGCAATTTCCCGCCAGACGTAGTCGACGATGCCCTCCACCACATCTCTTCCACTTCCCGCTCCTCCGCCCTTGAGCCCCGCCCCTCCAACCGCCACCAGGACAGAACCCCACTGGTCCTCACCTACCATCCCACCAACCTCCATGTACAACTTATCATCCGCCGTCATTTCCGCCACCTCCAAACGGACCCCACCACCAGGGATATATTTCCCTCCCCTCCCCTATCAGCATTCCAAACAGACCACTCGCTCCATGACTCCCTCGTCAGGTCCACACCCCCCCACCAACCCAACCTCCACTCCCGTCACCTTCCCCTGCAACCGCAGGAGGAAGGTGCCCACACCTCCCCCCTTACTTCCCTCCAAGGCCCTAAAGGAAACTTCCATATCCGCCACAAATTCACCTGCACCTCCACACGCATCATCTAATGCATCCGCTGCACCCGATGTGGCCTCCTCTATATTGGGGAGACAGGCCGCCTACTTGCGGAACATTTCAGAGAACACCTCTGGGACACCGGACCAACCAACCCAACCACCCCATAGCCCAACACTTTAACTCCCCCTCCCACTCCACCAAGGGCATGCAGGTCCTTGGACTCCTCCATTGCCAGACCATGGCAACACGACGGTTGGAGGAAGAACGACTCATCTTCTGCCTGGGAACCCTCCAGCCACAAGGGATGAACTCAGGTTTCTCCAGTTTCCTCATTTCCCTACCCCCCACCTTGTCTCAGTCAAATCCCTCGAACTCAGCACCGCCTTCCTAACCTGCAATCTTCTTCCTGACCTCTCCGCCCCCACCCCACTCCGGCCTGTCACCCTCACCTTGACCTCCCTCCACCTATCGCATTTCCACCACCCCTCCCCCAAGTCCCTCCTCCCTACCTTTTATCTTAGCCTGCTGGACACACTTTCCTCATTCCTGAAGAAGGGCTTATGCCTGAAACGTCGATTCTCCTGTTCCTTGGATGCTGCCTGACCTGCTGCGCTTTTCCAGCAATACATTTTCAGCAGTAAAAATGGTGAATAATTGTTCTGTTAATTGTCTTTGGAAAACAGAAAAGAAACAGCTTGCATTTGTGTAGCATATTTCATGACCCCAGTGTTGCTGTGCTAGACATGGGAAGAGTTTATAAAAGACTTTCCCTAATTGAGTTTGCACATTAGTTTCAAAGCAGCTGTTAATGGATTCCCTCTACCTCTCTCTGTGCTATTGATACTGATAAAACATAATAAGAATTACAGTAGAAAGTGAGGCCATTAACCATGTTTTGTGTCAGTTGGGAAAGAGCTATTTATTTTCAAATTTCAACTTGCATTCTTTGTTCAGTACCCTAAGGAATTAAACATGGAAAATGCATATCCAAATAGTTTGAAGTTCATTGAAAACTTTTCCTCTATCATCTTTTCAGATAGCAAGTCTCATATCCCAAACAAACTCTGTTTTAAAAAAAAATCAATTCTCTAATTATTCTGCCAATCACTTTACATTTGTGTGCTCTGTTTATTTGTTCTTGCGATCCCCTAGCCCTTCATAATTTTAGATAACTGAATTAAATCTCTACCTTGTCTTCTCTGTCTTAAAGTAAACAAATCCAGCCTGTCAATTATCTGCTTCCAAATAAAATTCTCCATTCCTATCAACATCCTTGTAAATCTCCAAAGTTCACTCTGATCATTTATGGGTGGCACGGTGGCACAGTAGTTAGCACTGCTGCCTCACAGCACCAGAGACCCGCATTTAATTCCCACCTCAGGAGACTGACTGTGTGGAGTTTGCACATTCTCCCTGTGTCTGTGTGGGTTTCATCCCACAGTCCAAAAAATGTGCAGGTTAGCTGAATTGGCCTGTAGTGTTAGGTGAAGGGGAATGGGTCTGGGTGGGTTGTGCTTTGGCAGGTTGGTGTGGACTTGTTGGGCTGAAGGGCCTGTTTCCACACCGTAAGTAATCTAATCTAAAATTCTACTGTTTTGACCCTTGCTTCGCATTTCTCCAAGTCATATACGACAAGTTGTTTTTGTGAACTTGTGTGGAATATAATGTACAATAAAATCCCTCCAATGATTTACTTACAGTTTGACAGGTATTATGCTACTAGTATGTCATGTGTTTTTGAAGACTGAAAAATCTGACAAGGAATCCTTTTCACTTGTCTCTCTTTGATTACGGTCATGCATGGGTTTTTGGCCAACCTGTCAAACTGGTTTGAAGTGTTCTCGTAAAGTGTGTGAGAGCTTTAGTTTCATACGGGAAAGTAATGATGAGTCAGCATAGTTTCAGATCTCTACAGTCACATTGTTTGCCATGCTTGCACTTCTGAAATGTTGTCAGTATTTGAATGTTAATAATGCAGAAAATTAGGGTTGTTTGCCATGTTCAGTTGCAGTATGACAGTTTAAGAACCTGTATTGAGATTTAAGAAAATCTATATATAAAAACTTGTTGGGTGGTTGAGTCAACCTAGACTCTGACATGGTGGGGTGATACTATGTGAACTCTCCTAATCAGTATTGCATTCATAGGACACAAGAAGGACCCTTTAACCAGGCTGGAGGCTGACCGAAACAAACAAGGCACTTAAACCTGCTCGATGTTCCAGCTTCAACAGCTGAAGGAGGCAGCACTGTTGCTGGCTGTACTTGGAGGAATTAGCTATCGAGGTTTTCTTTAACAAAAAAAAATATAGCTTATTTGAATATGGAATCAGAGTCTACAGTGTCCAGTTTTTACTTTCAACTATCATACCTCCTGTTGTTACCGTGACCTCCCCCTCGTCCTGGTCCCTAGACTCCCAACCCAAATCTTCCAGCCCTAATTTCCCTGTCCCAAGATTGTTGACCTCCTGAAATGATGATAATCCACAGTTCTTTCAGTCTATCACCTTCCATTCCTGGCTGACCCTTAGATGTAAATAACTGAGGATGGCCGACACCCTAACACTGGCGCAAATTTGTGCTGATACTTTATGTCTTCTTTTAGTAAGACATGAGGCCCAGCATCAAGATGACTCGGACTTTATCAAAAATGTGTGTTTCCCAATTTCTAGGTACTGGATTAGAGAAAAGAACTGGTGATGACTGAGCACATTTGCTCTGAACACTTCAATCAATATTGAAGCAGTTAGAGAAATGTGTTAGTCGCTACATGGTCTGAAGATACCAACCTACATCATAGAGTTGACATTACAGGCAGTGTCCATTATTCTCAACTTTTGCCTTCTATTTTAAGGCTGGAGGATTGGAAAGAAAGCTATTAAGCTTTATGTAGGGAAGGCAATAACTATGAATTGCTGAAAATGTGTTGCTGGAAAAGCGCAGCAGGTCAGGCAGCATCCAAGGAGCAGGAGAATCGATGTTTCGGGCATGAGCCCTTCTTCAGGCTTATGCCCGAAACGTCGATTCTCCTGCTCCTTGGATGCTGCCTGACCCTCTGCGCTTTTCTAGCAACACATTTTCAGCTCTGATCTCCAGCATCTGCAGTCCTCACTTTCTCCATGAACTATGAATTGATCAGGTAGTTGAGAGGCCTTTATCCAAGATCACGGGTCTGGTGGCAGAGATCCAATTGGTTAACCAGTTCAACCAGAAATAAACACTTAGCATTCAACAATGGAAATATTATATTCTTATAATTTGTACGTGTGGGCAGACTTATTCTATATCCTGTTGCTTTTGGTTGAAGAATTCTGACATTAACCTAAAGTACAACTGACCTTCAGTGGAAGTTTCAGGCTGGTGAATTTAATTTTTATGTCACATTTTTAAGCTGGTTAAAGAAAATGCAGCCTATATTTTAACCGTAACTACTCCAAGCTATACAAATTCAGAACCTCTTATTCATTTACACCTTTATTTAATAGTTAGTTGGAATTTTTACTTTAAAAGATATTTGCAATAATTGCCTTTTCATATCTTTTGAATTTAGACAGGGAAGTACAATTATACTCCATCAAGTAGTCTCTAAAAAGACTTTTAAGGCAAACCAATTCACCACAATTCGTCAAAATCTGTCAAAACATTACAAGATTAGCTTTTTACCCGGTAAGCGGTCATTTGAATAATAAAATATTTTTACTAGAGAGAGTTTGATTTTAAAAATGTGTAGAAATTGAATACCTGTTATACTGCTAAGTGGAGTGCCTATATTTGTATCATTGCATGTTAAAGCACTTTGCCAACTGTGTAATTGTAAGTACATTTATTTATTTAAGGTGCTGAATAGTATGAGTCACAACAGCTATGATGCACATTGAATATCCAAAAAATCAGGACTCCTATGCTCTGGGAATGTTTGGAGCTGGATGGTTATGAGAAATTCAACTGAACTTTCATAAATTTTCAGGTTTTGTCATTTCGAATAAATTGGAACACCCTCAAATGATTTTGGCCCAGTACTACTCTCTACACATTTTTCCATAACTGATATGCTTGTATTCCTAAGTGCAACTGTTTTTTTCCTTTGGTGTTTGGAAGTTGTTCTTGCTAAAACATGCATGTGGCTGAAGGTAGCTCAGTTCAAATAGCTGACGCTTAAGTTCTGAGTGTTTGTTATTTTATGAGGACGAACTTTCCTTCTACACATCCTGTTCGGTGGATGCCAGGTATGCTTTACCCAAAGTCTACAGTCATAGAGGTCTTTTCATGACACCCAGTCTAGGATGGTCTGTTCTCTAATTAGTTCCTCAATGTCATGATCCAGAAAACCATTGTGTAAACATTCCAGGAATTACTGTTCTACAATTAATATTGTTACTAATTTGATTTCCCAGTTTATATACAGATTAAAGTCAGCTATAATTACAGATGTTCCTTTACTGCATGTGTTTCTAATTTCCTGTTTAATGCCTAATATCACCCCTACAGTTTCAGAGTCTATGTGCAACTTCCACTCAAGGTTTTTTTGCACCTTGGTGTTTCATAGCTCTGTCTTTTCTGTTTCCACATCATCGGAGCTAATATACTTACTCTCTTTGGTGTTAACTTCCTCTTTAATGAGCAATGCAACTCCATTGCCTTTTTATTTTTGTCTGTTCCACCAAAATTATGAATACCCTGCATATTCGTCCCCACTTTTCCAGTTATCACAATGCCTGGTCTCAAAACAAAACGATTCTGTCTTGTACCTCTGTTAGAACTGTCATATACATCTCCCCTTATTTCTATTTATCTTGTTACAATGTAAACTCTCATCTCTCCTCATTTACTGTTGCACAAGCAGCTCACCCATAATGGTTTAATTAATCTAAGATATAAAATGTCTCCTGGCTGCATCAGTTGGCAGGAAGGTTTCCTTGAATTACACACTTCAAAATCACTCACATTGTATCCTGAGTCTCCTTTGTCCCTTTGATTCCTTTTAGTTTTTCTTTCCAGTTTTGATTTGATTTAGTTGATTTTATTTATTATTGTCACATGCACCTAAGTACAATGAAAAGCTTTGTTTTGTGAACAGTACAGGCAGATTATAGCAAACAAGGACATATAGATCATAGGGTGCTTAGACAAAGCGAAGCATCCAAGGTTATGGCTGTGCAGGAGGTGCACAAAGCAAGATCAACATTATTTGAAGTTAGAGAGGTCCAATCAGCAGTCTAATAACATCAGGATAAAAGCTGTTCTTGAACCTGCTGGTGAGTGTGTTCAACTTCTGTATCTTCTGCCTGACGGAAGAGGTTGGAAGAGAACATTAGCGAGGTGGGAGGGGTCTTTGATGAGATTGGCAGCCTGTGGCAACAGGAAGTGTAAATGGAGTCCATGGATGGGAGGTTGGTTTCTGTGATGGTCTGGGCTGTGCCCATAACTTTCTGTAGTTTCTTACAATCCTGGGCAAAGCAGTTGTGTACCAGGCTGTTATGCACCCGGATACAATGCTTTCTGTGGTACAACAGTAAAAGATTGTGCAGTTTCTTATGGACATGCCGAATTTCCTAAGCCCCCTGAGGAAGAAAAGGCATTGTTGTGCCTTCTTGACCATCACATCTACATGGGAAGTCCAAGAAGGTTGTCAGTTATTGTCACTCCTAGGAACCTGACCCTCTCTACCCTCTCCACCTCAACTCTGTTGATGTAGATAAGGGTGCCTCCTCCTCCTTTCTTCCTGAAGTCAATGATCAGTTTTTTTGTTTTGCTGACATTGAGAGAGAGATTGTTATTAGTGCACCATAACACCAAGCACTCTATTGCTTTTCTCTATTTTGAGTCATTGTTGTTTGATATCTGGCCCACCACGGTGGTGTGGTCAGCAAACTTGGAGATGGCATTTATACAGGATTTAGCTACATAGTTGTGGATGTACAGGGAGTACAGTAGGGGGCTGAGGATGTATCCTTGGGGGGCATCAGTGTTGAGGATTATCATGGAGGAGATGCAGTTGTCTATCTTTACTGATTGCAATCTGTGGGCCAGGAAGGTGAGAATCCAGTTGTAGAGAGTGAAGCCGATACCTGGATCCCGGAGTTTTGAGATCAGTCTTGAGGGGATTATGGTGTTGAAGGCGGAGCTGCAATCAATGAGTAGGAGCCTGATGTAGGTGTCCTTGTTATCCAGATGTTCCAGGGTTGAGTTTGGGGCTAGGGAAATGGCATCCGTTGTGGACCTGTTTTGCCTAAAGGCAAATTTTCATTCCAATTCCAGAGGAATCATATGATGTTCATAAAATACTCATGGATAGAAATACTTGACAATCATTAATTGTTCCACATTCTGCTTCTGAACATATCTCACGCTGTGGCACATATTCTCATCTCAGGAGTTGAATGTGCATTGAGCACGTGAGTATGGAACAGATGACCTACAATTGCTGGTTGGTGGTAATTTTGTGCTATTGCCAGTGAAGATTTTCCAACATGATGCTACTGTGCACTTCCTCTGGGGTATTTGGATCTTGTCTGAAGAAGAAATGCACATTGCAGTGTCTCCCAGGGAACTCCAGATCATACAGAGTTGAGGGAGAATAGGACACAACTGCCTTTTACAGTACTATCAGCCATATTCTGGTTCGTATTTATCATATATGTGTGAATGTCTGAGTGAGTGTACATGTAAGCTGGGAAGGCGGGTGAGATGCATAGGCAGGTGAGGTGGATTAGTTAGTAGCTAGATAAGTAGCAAATGGAAAAGAGGGATGGGTGAGTGAGGTGAATAGGGTGATCGGGTCAGAGTAAGGTGAATGGGTAGTCACGTTGACGAGTTAGATAGGTTAGGTCGGTGAGGTTAGGTACTCACATGGTCAGGAGTAGTTCAGCGTTAAGGGTCATTTGGGTCTGGTCTGAATGTGGGAGGGTGGTTGGAGCTGTAGTTTAGGGATCAGAAGGATAGTTCGATGCTTGTGCAGTTTAGTCAGGAAGTTGTGGAGTAGTAAGGTTGGGTCAGTGGTCAAATCTGATTAGTGGCTAGTCAGATTGGGTCAGGAATAAACGATTGATCAGGGGTTAATTGGTTAATTGTCAGGGACTGGGCAGGTTATTATGTTGCTGTGTCTGTTTGAGGGCAATCAGGGGTGTAATTAGGTTGGGGTAGTCTTGTCTGATTGGGGGAGTAAGTAGTCAGTGATAAGTTAGATTGTCAAAGGTTGATTATGGAGTTACCTATTTGGTGGGCTAGCTTTTCAACTGTCTAACAATTCTGGAGTAACTTTCAAAGCATGTAGATTGAGTCCAAGAATCCAACTCGAGCTCAAAGAGACTCATGCGTACAAGGTCTCGGGAAATAGTTAACCAGTCCATTGGACGTTGAAACTTCTCATACAATTTCCTCATTGGTCTACATATCAGGATTTCTGCAGGGCCCTGATGTATATCTTCCATTGTACATCCAATCTCCAACTGCCTGGAAGCTATTAGATTTGAGCAAGAAATTACTAAATTATGTAGCTTTTGAATGTTGCTTTCTTTAAACAGATGATAAAATACCATGCATTGATGAAAAATATGGCATAACAAATTATAACACTTCTGCAAAACTCCAATGTGAAAATATGATGGGAACAAAGACAAGCAGATGTGGAAAAAATGGACTGTATGAACAGGAATTAAATTTCTGTGTATCAGAAGAAATCTACAGAATCTGTGAGGTATTAATTACGGGAATAGAAACTGCATTCAGAGCTGTTCTTTTAAAATGCACTTGCACCAATATCTTCATTGTCTTATTTTAGTTATTTAAACAAATTTTGCTCAGAAATGCAATTTATCCTTGTTTAGTGGATTACATAATACAGAATGATGGAGCTCACATAACCACTGCACTTAAAGTATCTAACACTTAGCATCTCAAACACTAAAAACATCCTGTCAGTGATACTTTTGTAAGATCTCCCAAATCCAGTGGCTGGAAAGGCGTACAGCAATAGCATCCTCTCCTAAATGAAGCATTAAGTACTGTCTCCCTCAAATCCTGCTTTGCTGGGCAAGATATATCATTCTTATACTTGACTCCAGTTCCTGTAGCAATTGCTGTATTTCAAACTCACATTTCAGTAAACTGGAAGGAAGACACTGCTTTAGGGATGTCCTCAAGGCACCTCTGAGGAAGTCAAAAATGTATGTTGACTCATGGGAGTCCCTGGCTTGTGGTTGACAAAAATGGAGAAAGTAGAATAAATAAGTAAATACAGAGGCTGTAGGTCACATATTGTATTTATCAGCCCTCTCATTGACTTAGAGCAGAACCAAGTCATCCTTGATCCTGAGGGGTGCCTAAGAAGAAGAAAACATACCATCCCTGCCCAAGTCTGGATGCTAGACCCCCGTTAGACAATGATCATTGTCGAAAAATAAAGGCCAAATATATTCCTTTCTCTTTCAAGAGCAGGACAGTTGTCATATCATTGCAATGTTCCAGGTTGATCTGAAGTTTAACTGAACCAGCTGCATTAATATTGTGGCTGTCTGATCAGGGTCGTGGATGATTACATCTGAGTCCTCAAAGTCTCACTAAATCTCTGAAGGCTGCAAGTCAGGGATTTGAAGAAACTCAATTCCATCCAAACACAAAATTGTTTTCTTGCTTTTCTTGCATAGTTGCCAATGACTTCAGTATTTAGCCCCACTACTACTGATGAATTGTGGCAGAAGTGCTTAAATCCAGAAGACTTTGACTCTTCAATCTTGAGTTTGAGCTCCTGTCTGCATTTTGTGTGGTGACTGACAAGTCCAGAATTTTCTCTGCTTAAGTGCAGGACAGTTTGTCTCGATCTTTAAGTTCTGTGTGGTTCAGCAACCTACAACCCCCTAAACTACCTTTCTTCTCTCAAAGCCTAATTCTGTGGCAATGATTGGCATGTTATACTTTATACTAGAAAGTAACGTATCATAATATAAAAGTGGAATTTGTTCATACATGAGTTTTCTTTCTTTCCACACATTGAGATCAGTTTTTGCAACATGTTGCCACCAATGTAGACTAAGAGTGAACTTGTTGCACATGTTCAAATGGGATGAGTTTTTGTCTTTGGCTGATATAACAGCCTAACAAAAGAAAGTGAAGGATTTGACAAAATGTCACAAAGCCACTGTCCTCTCTTCTAATGGGGAGGCAATTATTGCTATTAATCCAGAGACCCAGGTAGTGTTCTAGGGAACAGGAATTCAATTTTTTAAATATCTAACATTGAACCTGTTGTTCATTGTCAGAGAAAGCTCATCTGGATCACTAATGAGCTTTAGGGTCGGAAACTGTCACCCTTACCTGATCTGGCCTACATGTGACTTGGACCAACAGCAATGTGGCTGGTTCTCAATTGCCCTCTGAGCAATTAGGGAAGGGTAACTAGCCAGTGATGCCCACATCTTGTGAATGAATAAAATTTATTTTGATTGAACTTGTGGACCAGAGAAGTATTTCCCAAACATTTCCCCCAAACTTCCACAGTGCTTTAAAAAGTCATTTTTGCCCCCTTTTTGAGGAGATTGTGTAACAGATAGTGAGGTGGAAGTGGAGTGTGCAATAAGGATCATAATGATCAGTTGCACCATGACTGCTTTTATTATTTAGCTTGTTTGTCTCCTAGTCTACCAACTTTGTTTATTTCTATAATACTTCCTAATTCACTTTTTTTAGGAGTTAAAAACAAATGACTTGGAAAAAACTTTTCCCAGTACTCTCCAACAACTCTCCTGTGCCACACGTGGGGACAATATAACCAGCCCTGGTAATGTCAAAGCTGTGGTTGATATTCTGTCAAACATTTCAACTGTGAATTCCACTGTTAATGAAACAGATATGAAGGTAAGAACTGACATCTTCCAGAAACAATGTCAATATAGCATGTTTTGACATGATGTTTATTTTGTGATTAAGTGAAATTTGGGAAGGGAAGTGTTGCATGTGCTACTTATAGAATCACTTTTCTTGGTATTACAACACACTGGGTAATTAAGTTAATCTATTACCTCAATAACCAGGTCCAGGGCCTATGTGATAGAGTAAGGTGTGCTTTTTTTGGCTGCAAAGAATTGACTTTGCTTAAGTTTAGATTATTACACCTCTTTTGTCGTATTACAAACTGTCCGTAAATTGGGGATGAGCATCCCATTTCGAGCTTACGCTACCTGGCTTGTATAGAGAATGAAAAATGTGATCACAAATGATGCTTTGGGATTATTATTTTGAGGTTTAAATGAAAGTCACATACTTTAACTTTCACAATATATAGTCCAGGATGATTGGCATATACATTTAATTCATAATTAAGAGAAACTACATAGGTGCGCTATTGTAGTCAAGATTGTTCAATTTTTAATCAAGAGACTTCTATTGAAATTAAGGTTTATTCAACCTGCCAAAACTCTTCATCTTTTCCTGAGGGGTCTTTCGTCTCAACAACTCTTTATTTGTCAGAGTCTCTCATGATTCATGCATGCATGATTCATAAAGGTAGATAGCTATTTCAATCAGCAACTGTGTCCACCTAAAGCAGATTTTAGTAACCTCAGAATATGAAGTGCAAGTGTACAGAATAGGCTTGGCAAGTGCAAGTCTGAACTGACCTTTATACATTTAGTTAGATAGCCATAATGCCCCTTTGGAAAGGTTATGTTCCCTTCCATATGGTCCTTGGACATCTTTAATTCCAGTATGCTATTGGAGAAGTAAGGTTGACTTTTGGATTGTTAAACTAGGCATGAATGAGCATAATTATGCATAAGCTCAGGAACTATCAAGTTCATATGAACTGTCAAAAGAAGCCAGAAAAAAATATCTAAAATACGTGTTAGAGCCCATAACAAGAAGATCTGCCAAAATTATCAAGAGGACCTGTTTCAAATAACCTGGTAAAGTGTATTATCAAAGATATGAGGAAGAACTCTCAGAATTACTTGCCAAAGGGAATTGTCAAGCATTTAAGGTATATAGAAATCCTGGCCTTTTTTAAAAAAAGTCTGGAGTATTTAAAAAACAGTTTTTTGTTTTCTTCCTCTGTCTGTTGACATGAACCTAAAAGCTTTCATTATTGGATTAGTACTACATGACTGATTTCGCAATCATGTCTTACTACACTTGAGTAAATTTCAAAATGCATTAGACAGCTGTGAGTGGTTATAAATCTTTGATGTGTGACTTTGAATTCCAAGGCTTGTTATAATAGATGAGGCATGTAGCTTGGCATGGAAGATGTGAGGAGCAATGGGGATGGGTAGTGGCATGGCTTGGTATGGATGATGCATGGAGTGTTTGTGTGAGGTTAAGGATGAATAAATAATAGCGATGGAGGGCCATTTTATGTTTTATTCTTTATTTAAACTTCAATATAGCGCCCATGCATACAGGCTGCTCTTCTGCTCAGTCTGCCTCTGCACATGGTGCAGTCCTCAGTTCTGTTGGGTTGCTCACCCTAGCATCCAATAGAGCTCTTCACCTGGGCTAAAATCTGACTTTGGCAGAAATTTTTAAAAATTGAGTTTCCAGAGCCAAGAGCTGGCCTGACTCTGTGCACGTGACTCACAAATGACAATCCAGGCCCTCATGACTAATTTGGTGGTTGTGCTTTGTTCCATTGTAATATACAAATTGTAATCAAGCAAAACAAAAGTCAACCCTGGATGCAGTGCTCCAGAAAAAAGATATGGAGATGTTGGACTGGGGTGGACAAAGTTAAAAATCATACAACACCAGGGTATAGGTTTAAATGGAAGCACCAGCTTTCGGAGCACTGCTCCTTTATTTGGTGGTTGTGGAACATAACATCATAAGACACAGAATTTATAGCAAAAGATTACAGTGTCATGCAACTGAAATGATATATTGAATAAACCTGGATTGTTGTCAAGGGTATCACCCATTACCCATTACCCATGGGACACCACCCACCCCGTACGCGCCAGGTACTCGTGATTTGGCCAACGTTGGCTATCTCATATGCTGCAGGCAAAGATGCACCAAGGCATGGTGCATTGGCAAGACCAAGCAAACGTATGACAACGGATGGATGTACACCATGTAATAACAACCAGGCCGGGGTGTTCCCTCCCAGTTGAGGAACACTTCAGCGGTCAAGGACATTCGGCTTTGGATCTTCAGGTGACCATCCTCCAAGGCGAATTTGGGATAGATAACCATGCAAAGTGGCCAAGCAGAGTCTGACAGCCAAGTTCAATATCCATGAGTATGGCCTCAACCGGGACCTTGGATTCATGCCACACTACAGGGATCCCCAGTACACTACACATTCTCACTCTCTCTCTCTCTCTCTCTCTCTCTCTCTCTCTCTCTCTCTCTCTCTCTCTCTCTCTCTCTCACACACTCACACACTCACACACCCTTACATGCGCACACACTCAGGCAGACCCTCTCTCATATGTGTGCTATCTTCAAACGCACACACATGCACCCCCACACACTCACTCATGCACACACCCTCTCACAGGCTTAAACTCCATCACACCCACACACACACTTTACCAAGCTTTCACACATGCAAGCACACACTCTCTCACATGCACTCACACTCACATGCACACACTCACTCTGTCTCTCTCTCTCATGCACGTGCACACGCATATAATTCTATGGGGTGATTTTGTATTTACAGCATTATATTTGCAGATACATTCTATTTTGCTCAAAAAATGCAATTTGCAGGCAGTCACTGTAGGCAGTTAATACATGTAATATTTTGGAAATTCCACTTTGGAAATAGAACCAATCTGACTTAGGATTGGGATGCAGACAGACTCTAACCTCACACCTTTAATGCATTGTCTGAGCTGCGATGTCACCTTTTGTTATAAAATCTTAAGTTATCTCGAGAAGGCGATTTAAAATAAGTTCTGGGATTTACATATTAATGAACTGAAACCTGCAACCCATTCTAAAAGATGAAAGAGTAAACAACAATCCAGGTTTGTTCAATATATCATTTCAGTTCCATGACACTGTAATCTTTTGCTATAGATTCTGTGTCTTATGCTGTTATGCTCCACAACCACCTGATGAAGGAGCAGTGCTCCGGAAGCTGGTGCTTCCAAATAAACCTGTGGACTATAACCTGGTGTTGTGTGATTTAAACAGAAAAAGGATGACACTGAAGTGAGTTGCAATCTGTTGTTGTGCATACTGCCAGGAAAGACTGACCTGAGAAGAGCTCTTTTCTTGAGAAAATGTGAGGGATGATTTGAACCAAGATCTATAAGATAATTGAATGGTTTGATAGTGTAAGTTTAAATTAGATGCTTCCATTTGTTGGGATATTGAATCTAGGGGGACAATAATTTAAAATGGCCACTCATGAATTCAATGGGAATTTCAAGGAGAAACTAAAAAAATTAGTGATTCACGTTTGGGATTTGCTACCACTGATTAATTAATGCTGTCATTAGAATTAAGTTAACACTAATTTTCATCTGCACTGTAGGTTTTGTTTAGGATAGTTAATTGAGATCTCAACAGCTCTCTATTTCAAGTGATTTGAACCATTACTATTCACATTGGGTTTAGCTCTGAGGAATCAAACGAACAGATACTTATTGAAGGTCAATTTCCAACTAAATATAAAGAAGAATAACTTGGTTAAAGTTCCTGAGGGTTGCTGTATGGTGTGAACGTACATGTAGTTTCACTTAGTCCACAGAATCAATATGACATCATACTTAAAGGGACCACATTTCCAGTATAATGCTATAATATTTTAATTCCAATTCTTTGATGAAAGTTAATATTAAATAAACTTCCTGCTGGGATGATCTTTAGACCTCAGAATTTGTCATTTCGTTTCAGATAATATTCTACTTACTTTATTCTTCCCAACTATGTGAACAATTTCACATTACTGAATCTCTTCCCATATTGTACTCAAACTGCCAGGTCCCTGCTCTTTCACTCAAATATATCAATATGTATATGCAATTTTCATGTGTCCCCTTCATAACATAGCTTCCTACTGTTCTTTGAAGAGTAAACTGAGAGATTTATTGAGTTGGTCATCATCAGCATACCAAATTAAGCCTTTAGGCAGGATCTGTTGGGTAAGAAAAAAAGCCCTCCCATTCACGCATTACTTCAGGGTAGACATAAATATGAAATCGGAATTGCAGACTGACAACAATTACACATTTTAGGTAAATCCATTGCTGCAGTCAGTGAAGTTCATTAAACCAGCAAAATCCGTAACACATGTGATTTGTCAAACTATTCAGAAGCTGTGCAGATTTTCTTGCTATCTGTGAAGCATTTGGCACAAAAAGGCATTGAGCACGTAGGCAATCTCATTCCAGAGATCAAACTGAACCCAGAACGACACAGATTGTCCAACAAAGTCCTAACAGCACCAATACATTGGCAGCAAAGAGAATGTTAAGAAATCATACAAACAAAACACTTCAATGAAGTTCAGAGTTCACCAAGTGAAAGGCTATTTCAGAAGATGCCCAACCTATCTATACTCTTAACTCCTCCACCATGTAACTTCTATAAGGTGATCAGAAGCTTTTACAACCACCACTATCACCATCAAGATAAAACAAGTTACAGATATTAAAAACTAAGGACAACATGGGAGCTCGTGCCAACATATTACCAGTACACATCCTGAAAGATATGTACCTCAACAAGTGATGCCTCATTGTACACCCTACAAGAGACCATTTCCCAGTGTAGATCATCAACACCGTGCATTGACAGAAATCATGACAGTACCAATACCTAAGCTTTTAGTAATTTCTTGAAATCTTTTATCTTGTTAATACCAATGGTCCAGCAATAGCAGGACCACCAGTATGCACAGATTCTCAGTATCATCACAATTCATGATATTCTAAACCCATTCACTATGGCAGAACAGATCACACATGACACAATCAAATCAGTCAACAATCGCCAAGGATGTGATTTTTGATGAGGTATGATATGTACGTGATATATATGAGATATATACATGAGATATCAATAAAATTACAAACAGAGAATGCTGGAGGAACTCAGCAGATCTAGCAGTACCTGGAGAAAACTAGAGTTAATATTTTAAGCCCAGTATGAGTGTTCTTCAGAACTTTGGGATGATGACATACTGCATGCATTACAACCCACACAAAGACTAAGATGTTCCTCTTGATCTTCACATTGATACTCTTGACTTCGATGCTGAATGCATTCTCAAAGTTAATCTGTGATACTTTGGCCAGAGTCAGCATGAGAAGTCATAATCAGCAAATGCCAAAGATTAGCAACTAAAAGATTGCAAAAGATTATTATCCAGGGATGACCTCTCAGTATTAAAAATAGCTGAGATGAATTAGTCATTTTGTCCATAAGGAAGCAAACTTGATGTATCACAACATGTCATTTTCAAGGATAAACAAGTTATTGTCCCAAAAGCACTATGCCAACATATCATATACATGCTTCACTAGGGACACTTGGGTATTGAATGCATAAGATTGCTAATCTGTGTGTGGGTCAGGATTGAATATGATGCATACTAAACAGATTCACCTCAGCATTAGAGGGAACTACTCTAACCACTTGATGTTCCATCCATTCCTTGGATCAGTATGGCAGCTGATCTATTCACAGTCCCCAGGGAAAAATGTGATGGATTACTTTTTCAACTTTTCCATTGATACAAATACCATAACTGTTGCTGATACAATGAGTACTAATTTCAATTTATTCAATATTCCAGAACAGAGAGTGTCTGACAATAGACTGCAGGCAAACTGTTTCAAGGCATGTACTATGTGGGAATGATCCATGTCACTTCATTACTCTACTAATTATGCCGAGACTGTTTAGCCGAATATCTGGGACATATTAACAAATCAATTATCCTTATGGACTGAGCAACAAACCAAGTTTTTGTAATGCTGCATCTTAATGCAACATCACTGGTAAAGAGATTATCCCCCCCTTGCCTGATATATGCTCGAAAGGCAAGTGTGAATGATCTGGCCCTAGCAAACAATTTTCTAATCATTCTTAGTCACAGACATTCATCAATAAAGATGGAGAGAATGAGAGATACGCAATGAGTGAGTTTGTACAGAGCTAGCCAGGGTCCTTGTCCCCAGTAATCATTCCTTTGGTGGTCAGTACTGGTGTGATGGAGTGCGTGGATGTGTGCCTCTTTAGTAGATCCTGAAGATGTCCATGGCAGCTGTCAAACCATTCGTGGAGGCACCTGGACAATCATTTGCTTGAGAAAGCTGCGTTCCATACTGTAACTGCACTCAGGCAGCTTCTGGGCAATGAAGGTCATTGTATCCCACAGTGCTGTTTGCTGCTGCTCTTCTTCCTGTGCATGTGGATGAAGTCTCTAATTACTGATACTGCAGGACCTGCTATTGCATTGGGGTTGAGCAGGTGCCTGATCTCCATCAGAGTCAAGATTAGAGTGGTGCTGGAAAAGCACAGCAGGTCAGGTAGCATCTGAGGAGCAGGAAAATCAACATTTCAGGCAAAAGCCCTTCATCAGGGCCCCAATACATCGATTTTCCTGTTCTTCAGATGCTGCCTGACCTGCTGTACTTTTCCAGCACCACTCTAATCTTGACTCTGATCTCCAGCATCTGCAGTCCTCACTTTCGCCTGGTCTCCATCGGTCCTCTTGAGTGCCAGCAGAGTTGGGGCATTCTCCTGTGGCCAGACATGGAACTGTCACAGTGAGGTACTCAGAAGAAAGTGCTCCAAAACTTTCTAAATATGACATTCCTAACAAGAAGTCAGGATCAACTGGTTGGGGGTACATGAGGCAGCTTTCCTGAACTCTTTCCTCCACAATACCCTTGTCCTCACAGATCAAGAGATGGCATCAGGAGAGGCAGGCCGTTTCTCTGATCTATGTGGCCATGCAGCTGCTCAGTGAGCCCGGGCACGCTGGTGTGCAAATGTTGTTCCCAGCATTAACTTCCAGTTTCTGAAGTTGCTGTTGCGCATGAATGTTAGAAGTCCACATATATGAAAACACAGATAAGAGGCAACGTAGGTGGTAGAAATGCCCAGATCCCGGCAAGACCAAAGGGAGAGAAGGCTTTGTCGCTGCCAATGGTTAGAAAATGGTGTGCAACGCATGCAACTGACAATGGGGATAATATAAGAGTTACAATGGAATATAGAGTGGTTCTTAATCTATTGGCAGAACGTGGATGTTTCTGTATCTCCACAAGAGTGATCCGAGTCGTCTTCTGCTAAGGGCTGAATTTTCTCCTGACAGTGGGTGAAGAATCTGATATTGGCACCCCTCCACTTATCTGGACCATTTCTGCCGTATTGTGAGCAGTTTTCTCTGACAATGACAGAAACTGAGGGGGTAGGGGAGGGGTTGTGTGAGATGAGAGTGGATGGTACAGATGTTATTGCCAGTGCAGGTAGAAAGGTGGTAGGTTTTTGGAAGGAATGAGTAGCCACAAGAATGTCCATGCAGGATGAATGGTGTGAGAAGTTGGTCATTTGACAGCAAGTGAGAGAGAGTCTTACAGGCAATAATGATTGTGGCATTGTCATTGAACACCTTGTGGCCCTGCTGCCCATTCTTTCACACTGTGGATATGACACTGAGCTGGATGGAGACCTTGGAGGTGGCTGCCAGGATGTGGTGTCATGGCCTCTTCCGCTGTTTCTCTGGGAAGATGGTGACTCACTCTGCCATATCCTCCAAGTCTCTGTCAGAGAATCACTGCAACATCATTCTCCTCTTCACCATCTTCACACTGTGTATATCACCGAGAGGGGCAGCTCCACACTGTGTATATCACCGAGAGGGGCAGCTCCACACTGTGTATATCACTGGGAGGGGCAGCTCCACACTGTGTATATAACCGAGAGGGGCAGCTCCACACTGTGTATATCACCGGGAGGGGCAGCACCACACTGTGTATATCACCGAGAGGGGCAGCTCCACACTGTGTATATCACTGGGAGGGGCAGCTCCACACTGTGTATATAACCGAGAGGGGCAGCTCCACACTGTGTATATCACCGGGAGGGGCAGCTCCACACTGTGTATATCACCGGGAGGGGCAGCTCCACACTGTGTATATAACCGAGAGGGGCAGCACCACACTGTGTATATCACCGGGAGGGGCAGCTCCACACTGTGTATATCACCGGGAGGGGCAGCTCCACACTGTGTATATAACCGAGAGGGGCAGCTCCACACTGTGTATATCACCGAGAGGGGCAGCTCCACACTGTGTATATCACCGAGAGGGGCAGCACCACACTGTGTATATCACCGAGAGGGGCAGCTCCACACTGTGTATATCACCGGGAGGGGCAGCTCCACACTGTGTATATCACCGATAGGGGCAGCTTCACACTGTGTATATCACCGAGAGGGGCAGCTCCACACTGTGTATATCACCGAGAGGGGCTGCTCCACACTGTGTATATCACCGGGAGGGGCAGCTCCACACTGTGTATATCACCGGGAGGGGCAGCACCACACTGTGTATATCACCGGGAGGGGCAGCTCCACACTGTGTATATCACCGAGAGGGGCAGCACCACACTGTGTATATCACCGAGAGGGGCAGCACCACACTGTGTATATCACCGGGAGGGGCAGCTCCACACTGTGTATATCACCGAGAGGGGCAGCTCCACACTGTGTATATCACCGGGAGGGGCAGCACCACACTGTGTATATAACCGAGAGGGGCAGCTACACACTGTGTATATCACCGGGAGGGGCAGCTCCACACTGTGTATATCACCGAGAGGGGCAGCTCCACACTGTGTATATAACCGAGAGGGGCAGCTCCACACTGTGTATATCACCGAGAGGGGCAGCTCCACACTGTGTATATCACCGAGAGGGGCTGCTCCACACTGTGTATATCACCGGGAGGGGCAGCTCCACACTGTGTATATCACCGGGAGGGGCAGCACCACACTGTGTATATCACGGGGAGGGGCAGCTCCACACTGTGTATATCACCGAGAGGGGCAGCACCACACTGTGTATATCACCGAGAGGGGCCGCACCACACTGTGTATATCACCGGGAGGGGCAGCTCCACACTGTGTATATCACCGGGAGGGGCAGCTCCACACTGTGTATATCACCGGGAGGGGCAGCACCACACTGTGTATATAACCGAGAGGGGCAGCTACACACTGTGTATATCACCGGGAGGGGCAGCTCCACACTGTGTATATCACCGAGAGGGGCAGCTCCACACTGTGTATATAACCGAGAGGGGCAGCTCCACACTGTGTATATCACCGAGAGGGGCAGCTCCACACTGTGTATATAACCGAGAGGGGCAGCTCCACACTGTGTATATCACCGGGAGGGGCAGCACCACACTGTGTATATCACCGAGAGGGGCAGCTCCACACTGTGTATATCACCGAGAGGGGCAGCTTCACACTGTGTACATCAGCGAGAGGGGCAGCACCACACTGTGTACATCAGCGAGAGGGGCAGCACCACACTGTGTATATAACCGGGAGGGGCAGCTACACACTGTGTATATCACTGGGAGGGGCAGCTTCACAATGTGTATATATCACTGAGAGGGGCAGCTACACACTGTGTATATCACTGGGAGGGGCAGCTTCACACTGTGTATATCACTGAGAGGGGCAGCTTCACACTGTGTATATAACTGGGAGGGGCAGCTTCACACTGTGTATATCACCGGGAGGAGCAGCTACACACTGTATATATCACCGGGAGGGGTAGCTTCACACTGTGTCTATCACCGAGAGGGGGAGCTCCACACTGTGTAAATCACCGGGAGGGGCAGCTCCACACTGTGTATATCACCGGGAGGGGCAGCTCCACACTGTGTATATCACCGGGAGGGGCAGCTCCACACTGTGTATCTCACCGGGAGGGGCAGATTCACACTGTGTATATCACCGAGAGAGGCAGCTTCACACTGTGTACATCATTGGGAGGGGCAGTTCCACACTGAGAGGGGCAGCTTCACACTGAGAGGGGCAGCTTCACACTGAGTATAGCACCAGGAAGTGCAACTTCATACTGTGTATATCACCGAGAGCAGCCGCTTCACATTCTGTGTATCACGGAGAGGGGCAGCTTCACGTTGTGTATATCACTGCGAGGGGTAGTCTTACACCGTTTATATCACTGAGAGGGTCCGTTTCACACTGTGTATACCATTGGGAGATGCAGCTTCACACTGCGTATATCAGTGGGAGGGACAGCTTCACACTGTGTGTAACTATGGGAGGGGCAGCTCCACACTGACTATATCACCAGGGAGTGCAACTTCATTCTGTGTATATCACCGAGAGCGGCCGCTTCACACTCTGTGTATCACTGAGAGGGGCAGCTTCACATTGTGTATATCACTGCGAGGGGCAGATTCACCCTGTGTATATCACCGGGAGAGGCAGCTTCACACTATGTATATCACGGGGAGGGGCAGCTTCACATTGAGAGGGGGAGCTTCACACAGTGTATATCACTGAGGGCGCAGCTTTACACTGTGTATATCATCCAGTGGGGCAGCTTCACATTGTGTATATCGCCGGGACGGACTGCTTCACAATGTGTATATCACTGGGAGTGGCAGCTTTACACTGTTTAAATCACTAAGAGAGGTAGCTTCATACTGTGTATGTCACTGAGAGGGGCAGTTTCACAATGTGTATACTACCAGGAGGGGCAGCTTCTTACTGTGTGTATCACTGGGAGGGACAGCTTCACACTGTGTATATCACTGAGAGGGGCAGTTTCACAATGTCTGTATCACTGGGAAGGGCAGCTTCACCCTGTGTATATCATTGGGAGGGGCAGCTTCACACTGTGTATATCATTGGGAGGGGCAGCTTCACACTGTGTATATCACTGGGAGGGACAGCTTCACACTGAGTGTATCTATGGGAGGGGCAGCTCCACACTGAGTATATCACCGGGAAGTGCAACTTCATACTGTGTATATCACCGAGAGCGGCTGCTTCACATTGTGTATATAACTGAGAGGGGCAGTTTCACACTGTGTATATCACTGAGAGGGGCAGCATCACACTGTGTATATCACTGAGAGGGGCAGCTTCACACAGTGTATACCATTGGGAGGGGCAGCTTCACCCTGTGTATATCACTGGGAGGGGAAGCATCACACTGTGTATATCACTGAGAGGGGCAGTTTCACACTGTGTATACCATTGGGAGGGGCAGCTTCACACTGTGTATATCACTGAGAGGGGCAGCATCACACTGTGTATATCACTGGGAGGGGAAGCATCACACTGTGTATATCACTGAGAGGGGCAGCTTCACACAGTGTATACCATTGGGAGGGGCAGCTTCACCCTGTGTATATCACTGGGAGGGGAAGCATCACACTGTGTATATCACTGAGAGGGGCAGTTTCACACTGTGTATACCATTGGGAGGGGCAGCTTCACACTGTGTATATCATCCAGTGAGGCAGCTTCACACTGTGTATATCACTGAGAGGGGCCGTTTCACACCGTGTATACCATTGGGAAGGGCAGCTTCACACTGTGTATATCACTGGGAAGGGCAGTTTCACACTGTGTATACCATTGGGAGGGGCAGCTTCACACTGTGTACATCACTGGGAGGGGCAGCATCACACTGTGTATATGACTGGGAGGGGCAGCTTCTCACTGTGTATATCACGGGCAGGGGCAGCATCACACACTGTGTATATCACTGAGAGGGGCAGCTTTGCACTGTGTATGTCACTGGGAAGGGCAGCATCACACTGTGTATATCACTGAGAGGGACAGCTTCACACTGAGAGGGGCAGCTTCATACGTATATATCACTGAGAGGGGAAGCTTACACTGTATATATCACTGGGAGGGGCAGCTTCACACTGTGTATATCACGGGGAGGGGCAGCTTCACACTGAGAGGGGCAGCTTCATACTGTATATATCACTGAGAGGGGAAGCTTACACTGTGTATATCACTGGGAGGGGCAGCTTCACACTGTGTATATCACTGAGAGGGACAGCTTCACACTGTGTATACCATTGGGAGGGGCAGCTTCACACTGTGTATATCACTGAGAGGGGCAGTTTCACACTGTGTATACCATTGGAATGGGCAGCTTCACACTGTGTATATCATCCAGTGGGGCAGCTTCACACTGTGTATATCACTGAGAGGGGCAGCTTCACACTGTGTATATCACCGGGAGGGAAAGCTTCACACTGTGTATATGACCGGGAGGGGCAGCTTCACATTGTGTATATCAATGGGAGGTACAGCTTCACACTGTGTATTTGACCGGGAGGGGCAGCTTCACACTGTGTATATCGCTGAGGGGGCAGCTTCACACTGTGTATATCACGAAGAGCGTCAGTTTCACACTGTGTATACCATTGGGAGGGGCAGCTTCACACTGTGTACATCACTGGGAGGGGCAGCATCACACTGTGTATATCACTGAGAGGGGCAGCTTCACATTGTGTATATCACTGAGAGGGGCCGTTTCACACCGTGTATACCATTGGGAGGGGCAGCTTCACACTGTGTATATCACTGGGAAGGGCAGCTTCACACTGTGTACATCACTGGGAGGGGCAGCTTCACATTGTGTGTATCACTGTGTGGGACAGCTTCACACTGTGTATATGACTGGGAGGGGCAGCTTTGCACTGTGTATATCACTAAGAGGGGCAGTTTCACACTGTGTATACCATTGGGAGGGGCAGCTTCACATTGTGTGTATAATGGGAGGGGCAGCTTCACACTGTGTAGATCACGGGCAGGGGCAGCTACACACTGAGAGGGGCTGCTTCACACTGTGTATATCACTGAGAGGGGCAGCTTAGCACTGTGTATATCACTGGGAGAGGCAGCTTCACACTGTGTATATCATTGAGAGGGGCAGCTTCGCACTGTGTATATCACTGGGAGGGGCAGCTTCACACTGTGTATATCACTGGGAGGGGCAGCTTCACACTGTGTTTATCACTGAGAGGGGCCATTTCACACCGTGTATACCATTGGGAGGGGCAGCTTCACACTGCATATATCACAGGGAGGTGCAACTTCACACTGTGTATATCACTGGGAGGGGCAGCGTCACACTGTGAATATCATTGAGAGGGGCAGCTTCACATTGTGTGTATACCGGGAGGGGCAGCTTCACACTGTGTATATCACTGAGAGGGGCAACTTTGCACTGTGTATATCACTGAGAGGGGCAGCTTCACACTGTGTATATCACTGAGAGGGGCAGCTTTGCACTGTGTATATCACTGGGAGGGGCAGCGTCACACTGTGTATATCACTGAGAGGAGCAGCTTTGCACTGTGTATATCACTGGGAGGGGCAGCGTCACACTGTGTATATCACTGAGAGGGGCAGCTTCACATTGTGTGTATCACCGTGAGGGACAGCTTCACACTGTGTATATCACTGAGAGGGGCAGCTTTGCACTGTGTATATCACTGGGAGGGGCAGCGTCACACTGTGTATATCATTGAGAGGGGCAGCTTCACACTGTGTATATCATTGGGAGGGGCAGCTTCAAACTGTGTACATCACCGAGAGGGGCAGCTTCACACTGTGTATATTACTGTCAGGGGCAGCTTCACACTGTGTATATCACTGAGAGGGGCAGCTTTGCACTGTGTATATCACCGAGAGGGGCAGCTTCAATCTGTGTATATCACTGGGAGGGACAGCTACACACTGTGTACATCACTGAGAGGGGCAGCTTCACACTGAGAGGGGCAGCTTGACACTGTGTATATCACTGAGAAGGGCTGCTTCACACTGTGTTTATCACTGAGAGGGGCAGCTTCACACTGAGAGGGGCAGCTTCACCATGTATATATCGTGGCACGGTGGCACAGTGGTTAGCACTGCTGCCTCACAGCGCCAGAGACCCGGGTTCAATTCCCGCTCAGGCGACTGACTGTGTGGAGTTTGCACGTTCTCCCCGTGTCTGCGTGGGTTTCCTCCGGGTGCTCCGGTTTCCTCCCACAGTCCAAAGATGTGCAGGGTCAGGTGAATTGGCCATGCTAAATTGCCCGTAGTGTTAGGTAAGGGGTAAATGTAGGGGTATGGGGTGGGTTTCGCTTCGGCAGGTCGGTGTGGACTTGTTGGGCCGAAGGGCCTGTTTCCACACTGTAATCTAATCTAATCTAATCACTGAGAGGGGCAGCTTCACACTGAGAGGGGCAGCTTCATGCTGTATATATCACTGAGAGGGGCAGCTTCATGCTGTATATATCACTGACAGGAGCAGCTTCACACTGTGTATATCACTGAGAGGGGCAGCTTCACACTGTGTATATCACTGAGAGGGGCAGCTTCACACTGTGTATATCACTGAGAGGGGCAGCTTCACACTGTGTATATCACTGACTGGGGCCACCGCACACTGTGTATATCACTGACAGGAGCAGCTCCACACTGTGTATATCACCGGGAGGGACAGCTCCACACTGTGTATATCACCGGGAGGGACAGCTCCACACTGTGTATATCACCGGGAGGGACAGCTCCACACTGTGTATATCACCGGGAGGGACAGCTCCACACTGTGTATATAACCGAGAGGGGCAGCTCCAGACTGTGTATATCACTGACAGGAGCAGCTCCACACTGTGTATATCACCGGGAAGGACAGCATCTCACTGAGAGGGGCAGCTTTACACTGTGTATATCACTGAGAGGGGCAGCTTCACACTGTGTATATCACTGACAGGCGCTGCTTCGCCATGCCACTGTTCGTTCTGGTGCAACATTACCTGTCAAAAATGCCGCAGGCCTCAAGGATATTAACCTTTTGCCAGGTTTCTGGTGAGTGACAATTGTTCCCACATGGTAATTTGGGATTAAAGTTGAAGAAGAGGTCCGCCATAGGGATGAGGAAAACTAAGTGATGGGATGACGAAAACAGGAATTGCTGTAAAAACACAGCAGGTCTGACAGCATCTGTGGAGAGGTGTTCTGAAGAAGGGGATCACAGAATCTGAACATCAATACTGCATTGTGGAGAGAAATCTGTGGTGACATTTTGTATTCAGTAACCCTTCTGCAGAATGTCTCTCCACAGGTGCTGTGAGAACTGTTGTGGTCTTACAGCAATTTCTGATTTTGTTTTAGATTTTCAGCATCTGTACTTCTTTTGGGTTTTAATTATTGGGGTGAATTTGGGAAGATATGCTGGGAATTCCGGTTAGGCCGCATAGCAAAAGACCCTCCAAAAAGCTCAAAGCAACTCACTCTTAGCTAAACGTCATCATCAGATTCAGATCATGGATCTTGTTGCATTAATTTATTATGAATATTTAGCTTTGAGAGGTCGAGCTAATTATTGCCTTGCAGCCCTCTCTGGACTCTGTTTGACAAACGCAAGAGTCAGAATAAGGAAGACAAGCCAGAAGCTACAAGGGTGTATCCTGAACTGTTAATATAGGTGCAAGTTTCTTCAACTTGGTAGGATTTCCAAATACCAATGTTTTGTCACCCTTGTTAAACCTCGCATGGTGGCAGACTGGAAACAAATAACATGAATAAATGTAATAGCAGACAGTGAGTATCACAGGGATCAGTGCTTGGACCCATCAATTTACAACATAAAGACTAGATTCCCTACTGTATGGAAACAGGCCCTTCGGTCCACACGTACCCTCCGAAGAGTAACCCACCCAAGCCCCTTTTCCCCTCTGACTAATGCACCTAACACTATGGGCGAATTCGCATGGCCAATTCACCTAACCAGCACATCTTTGGACTGTGGGAGGAAACCCACGCAGACATGGGGAGAATGCGCAAGCTCCACACAGACAGTCGCCCAAGGCTGGAATTGAACCTGGGACCCTGGTGATGTGAGGCAGCTGTTCTAACCACTGAGATACCGTGCTGCCCGTGTGATTTAATTAAGTGAACCAAATATATTTCCAAATTTGCAGGCGAGACTAAGTTGGATGGGAGGCTGAATTGTGAGGAGGATGCAGAGACACTTCAGTGTGATAAGAACAAGTTGAGCAGCTGAAAGATAATGTTGATAAATGTGGGACTTTTCCACTTTGGTAGTAAAAGCAGGAAGGCAGATTATTAGCTAAATGGTGGCACATTGGAATATGGGAAGGGATAACAGGAGCTGGTAGTTCTCATACACAAGTCCCTGAAAATAGGTGCAGCAGTCAGTGAAGAAGGGAAATGGTATGTTTGCCTTCCTAGTGAGAAGATCGCAATTTAAAAGCAGGGATGTCATCCTGCAATTGTACAGGGCATTGGTGAGACCATACCTCAAGTATTGCGTGCAGTTTTGGTCTCCTTATCTGAGGAAAGATGTTCTGGTTATGAAATGCGATGAAGATTTGCTAGACTGATTTTGGATTGGTAGGACTGACATATGAAGAGAGACTGGATCAGTTAGATTATACTTATTGGAGTTTAGAAGGATGAGGACAGATCTCATAGTAACCTACAAAATTCTAACAGGACGAGACAGCAAGCATGTTCCTTCCTTCCTATTGGAAAGATGTTGTGAAACTTGAAAGGGTTCAGAAATGATTTACAAGGGTGTTGTCAGGATTGGAGGATTTGAGCTATAGGGAGAGGCTGAACAGGCTGGGGCTGTTTTCTCTGGAGCTTCGGAGGCTGAGGGGTGATCCTAGAGAGATTTACAAAATTATGAGGGGCATGGATAGGATAAATAAACAAAGTCTTTTCCCTGGGGCGGGGGAGTCCAGAACTAGAGGGCATTTGTTTAGGATAAGAGGGGAAAGAAATAAGTCACCTAAGGGGCAACTTTTTCATGTAGAGGGTGGTACGTGTATGGAATGAGCTGCTGGAGGAAGTGGTGGAGGCTGGTACAATTGCAACACTTAAAAGGCATTTGGATGGGTATATGAATAGGAAGGGCTTGGAGGGATATGGGCCAGGTGCTGGCAGGTGGGACTAGATTGTGTTGGGATATCTGGTCGGCATGGACAGGGTCTGTTTCCATGCTGTACATCTCTATGACGCTCTGACTCTATGACTGAGAAGTCCAGAACTAGGTGTCACAGTCCAAGATGCAGGATTGGCCATTTATGACTGAAATAGGGAGAAATTTCTTTACCCAAAGATTTGTGCGTTTCCTGCCACAGAAATAAATAAAGGCCAAACATTTAGTGTTTTCAAGAAGGAATTAAATATAGTTCTTAGAGCTAAAGGGATCAAAGATCTGTGTAGAAAGCAGGAACAGGAGACTGATTTGGGATAATTAGCCATGATCATATTAAATGGTGGAGCAGGCTATAAGGACAGAAAATAACCTACTGTAGTTCCTATTTTCTCTTTCTTTTACGTTATATAATAGCATTAAAGAAAAGTAATTGCCAATGCTGGCAAATAAATAAAGTTATTTGTCCTAATGGTGGAAATCATAGAATTGTAGATTCATAAAATCCCCACCATTCAGTCCATCAAGTCCACACTGACCCTTCGAAGAGCATCCGACCCAGATCCATCCCTTTTTCCTATTTCTGTATCCCTGCATTTTCCATGGCAAATCCACCTAGCCTGCAAATCCTTAGACACTCTCGCAATTTATTATAGCCAATTCTCCTAACCTCCCCATCTTTGGAAATGGTGGAATATTACATCTTGATTATCAGTGCATTCCCCAGTCACAGTGTTAGTGCAGTTTAAGGGTTAGTCTGGGATATTGAATCCAGCAATGTGAAAAAAAACAGATATCAGGTTCCTCATATTATTAGATCAGGGTGACATTGGAAGCAGATGAAGGGGGTATCCTTGACTGGTTTCCCTAATTAAACCGATACTAAACTAGTTGAATTGACAAAGAAATTAAAGGTTGGAGTTGCCTATACAATCTATGAATACTGAGGTAATTCATATATCACAGAGTATTTGGGACTAGTGAAAATAGGTTGATCATTAAAGAAGCCGGATAGACTTTCCTTTTATTCTAGATAATAGCACCAATGAGATGCAATTAGTCATTCCAATAATTGAATCAACAGACTTACAACAGTGATAAAGCTGTTGGAGTTGTGGAGCTTGATTATTCGAACTTTCTTCATTTAACAATTGTTACCATTATATTAAATTGAAGAGAATGCATACATTATGCAGGCCAGAAAATTGGGCAGTAGAGTCCGATTTGATTAGATTACCCACAGTGTGAAAACAGGCCCTTCAGCCCAACAAGACTACACAAAGAGTACCCCATCCAGACCCATTCCCCTACATTTACCCCTGACTAGGGCACCTAACACTACAGACAATTTAGTACAGCCAATTCACCTGACCTGGACATCTTTAGATTATGCAGGCCAGAAAATTGGGCAGTAGAGTCCAATTTGATTAGATTACCCACTGTGTGAAAACAGGTCCTTCAGCCCAACAAGACTACACAAAGAGTACCCCACCCAGACCCATTCCCCTACATTTACCCCTGACTAGGGCACTTAACACTACAGACAATTTAGTACAGCCAATTCACCTGACCCGGACATCTTTAGACTGTGGGAGTAAACCCACGCAGACTCGGGGAGAATGTGTAAACACCACACAGTCACCCAAGGCTGGAATCAAACCTGGGTCCCTGGTGCTGTGAGGTAGCAGCGCTAACCACCAAGCCATCACCCTGTACGTAGAGATGTACAGCATGGAAACAGACCCTTCAGTCTAACTCGCTGACTAGATTTCCCAAATTAATCTAGTCCCATTTGCCAGCACTTGATCCATATCCCTCTAAACCTTTCCTATTCATACACCCATCCAGATGTCTGTTAAAATATGTAATTTTATCAGCCTCTACCACTTCTTCTGACGGCTGAGTTGCCTCTTAGGTCCATTTTAAATCTTTCCCCTCTCACCCTAAGCTAATGACCCCTAGTTCTAGACTCCCCCACCCCAGGGAAAAGACCTTGGCTATTTACCCTATCCACACCCATCATGATTTTAGAAACCTCTATAAGATCACCTCTCAGCCTCTGATGGTCTAGAGAAAACAGCCCTAGCCTACTCAGACTCTCCCTATAGCTCAAAACCTCCAGCCCTGGCACATACTTGTAAATCTTTTCTGAATCCTTTCAAGTTTCACAGCATCTTTCCCATAGTGGGAAGACCAGAATTGCACACAATATTCCAAAAGTGACCTAACCAACATCCTCTACTGCCGCAACATGATCTCCCAACTCCTATATTCAAAACTCTGACCAATAAAGGAAAACGTACTAAACACCCTCTTCACTATCCTATCTACCTGCGATTCCACTTTCAAGGAGCTTTGAAACTGCACACCAAGATGTCTTCATTCACCAATGCTCCCTAGGTCCTGACCATTAAGTGTATAAGTCCTGCCTCTGATTTCCCTTTCCAAAATGCAGCACTTCACATTTATCTGAATTAAACTCCATCTGCCACTCCTTGGCCCATTGGCCCATCTGAGCAAGATTCTGTTGTAATCTAAGATAATCTTCTTTGCTGTCCACTACACCTCCAATTTTGATGTCATCTGCAAACTTACTAACTATACCTTCTATGTTTATACCCAAATCATTAATATAAATGATGAAATGCAGTGGACCCTTGTGGCAGCCCACTGGTCACAGGCATGCAAGTTCCATATCCAAATGGCTAGTTCTCCCTGTGATCTAACCTTGCTAATCAGTCTACTATGAGGAACCTTGTTGAACTCCTTACTGAAGCCCATATACATCACATCCACTGCTCTGCCCTCATCAGTCCTCTTTGTTACTTCTTTAAAAAACTCAATCAAGTTGGAGAGATGTGATTTCCCTCACACAAAACCATGTTGACTATCCTTAATCAGTCCTTGCCTTTCCAAATGCATGTATACCCTGTACCTCAGGATTCCCTCGAACACCTTGGCCACCACCGATGTCAGTTTAACCAGTCTATAGTTCCCTGGCTTTTCTTTACCACCTTTCTTAAATACTGGCATCACATTGGCCAAATTCCAGTCTTCTGGCACCTTACCTGTGACTATTGATGATCCAAATATCTCAGCAACCGGTCCAACAATCCCACTTCCATAGCTTTCCATAGAGTTTTAGGGTACACCTGATCAGGTCCTGGGAATTCACTCACTTTTATGCATTTTAAGACATCCAGTACCTCCTCCTCTGTAATATGAACATTTTTCAAGATTTCACCATCCATTTCCTGACCTTCTGTATCTTCCATATCCTTCTCCACAGTAAACACTGATGCAAAATATTCCTTTAGTATCACGCCCATCTCCTGCAGTTCCACACATAGGCTGCCTTGCTGATCTTTGATGGGTTCTATTCTCCCTGGTTACCCTTTTGTCCTTAGTTTATTTATAAAATCCCATTGAATTCTCCTTAACCCTATTTGCCAAAGCTATCTCATGTCCCTTTTTGCCCTCCTGATTTCTCTCTAAACTATACTCCCACTGCCTTTATACTCTTCTAAGGATTCTCTCGATCTCTGCTGTCAATATCTGACATATGCTTCCCTCTTTTTCTTAACCAAAACCTCAATTTCTCCAGTCAGCCGGCATTCTCTGCACCTACCAGGCTTTCCTTTCATCCTAACAGGAATATACCATCTCTGGACTCCTGTTATATCATTTTTGAAGGCTTCCCATTTTCCAGCTGTCCCTTTACCTGCGAATATTCACACCAAATCAACCTAATACCGTCAAAATTAGCCTGCCTCCAATTTAGAACATCAACTTTTAGATGCAGTCTATCCTTTTCCATCATTATTTTAAAGCTAATAGAATTATGGTCGCTAGCCCCAGAGTGTTTCCCCATTGACACCTCAGTCACCTGCCCTGCCTTATTTCCCAAGAGTAGGATCAGATTTTCTACTTTCTCTAGTATGTACATCCACACACTGAATCAGAACATTTTCTTGTACACACTTAACAAATTCCTCTCCACCTAAACCCTTAACACTATGGCAGTCCCAGCCTATGTTTGGAAAGTTAAAATCCTTGCCATAATCACCCTACTATTCTTGCTTTTAAGTGAGATCTCCTGAGAAATTTGTTTCTCAATTTCCCGCTGACTATTGGGGGTCTGTTGTACAATCCCAATAAGGTGATCATAACTTTCATATTTTTTAGTTACACCCAAAATAACTTCCCTCGACGCGTTACCAGGAATATCCTCCCTCAGTACAGTGGTAATGCTATCCCTTATCAAAAGTGCCACTCCCCCTTCTTTCTATCATTCCTATAGCATTTATATCCTGGAACGTTAAACAGCCAGTCCGGTCCATCCCTGAGCCACGTTTCTATAATTGCTATGATATCCCAGTCCCATGTTCTTAACCATGCCCTAAGTTCATCTGCCTTCCCTGTTAGGCACCTTGCATTGAAATAAATGCAGTTTAATTTATCAGTTCTACCTTGTTCCCTGCTTTGTTCCTGCCTGCCCTGATGGTTTAACTTGCTCCTTTTTGCAACTGTAACAGTCTCAGATTGATCTCTTTCCTCACTATCTCCCGGATCCCATCCCCCACCTTACTAGTATAAATCCTCCCGAGCAGCTCTAGCAAATCTCTCTGCCAGTATATTAGTCCACTTCCAATTCAGGTGCAATCCAACCTTCTTGTACAGGTCACTTCTACCACATAAGAGATTCCAATGATCCAAAAATGTGAACCGTTCTCCCCTGCACCAGCTCCTCCGCCGTACATTCATCTGCTCTATCCTCCTATTCCTACCCTCACTAGCTCGCAGCACCAGCAGTAATCCCGATATTACTACCCTTGAGGACCTCCTGCCTAACTTCCTGTATTCTCCCTTCAGAATCTCATCCTCTTCCCTTCCTATGTCATTGGTTCCAATGTGTACAATGACCACCTGATGGTCCCTCTCCCCTTTGAGAACATTACACCATTATAACTTCTTGCTGCTACAGACTAACTTAGTGCCTATATCTAATATTTTTAAATTTTAATCAAGAGACAGGATCTCAATAAAATATATAACCAAAAAACACTCTACTCACTATTTAAAAAAGACACCAAGGTTACACTTAAAATCTATGTTCTTATCTGTTCCTGTGCTATGAGCTCCCCCTCACAGGTTCCTCCAAGGTCAGCTGTGAATTTCACAATTTGTTAATTTTTCTTAGACACATTCCAATGTCCAGAAAAACTTGAAGTCAAACAGCGAAGGTAGTAGCTGTGCAGATTCACTGCTGTGTCAGTTAGCACTGTAGGTTTCTCTCTCTCTCTCTCTCTCTCTCACTCACCCTCACTGACCATGCAGTCTTGGCCTTTGTCTATCTTCTTTTTTAAAATACTGTTGTTTTGGTCTTGTGACCCCAAAGTTCCAAAACAATGAAACAGCTTAAAAAACATGCATTAATGCTCCTGGTATTCAAGGAAATCAGCTCCAACATCAAAAATACCTCAAAAAAGGAGCAGTTCTCACAGCCACAATTTTTTCCTGTCTTACATCTTGGACTACTCAGAATCCTAAGTAGGTACAAAAAGCAAAACAAACATAATGACTAAACAAATATTTACGTTGAACAGTAGGCTGGCTAGAAATATAAAAACATTTTAAAAGCATATAGTAAAGAGTTTCTAGAGATGCTTAAGAAGAAAAGTGAGTGTTGAACCTATAAAAATGTGTCCATCAGTAATGGGAAAAAGAATCAGGAGATGGTAGATGAATTGAACATTCATCTGACCCACTATTACAAGTGTACAAGAAACATTGGAGAAATAGCTGAATCATAGCAAAAATCAGGAATTTGACGGGAGAGGGGAACTGATGAAATCTGTTATCACCAAGGAAGCAGATTGAGCAACTTGTTGGAGCTGCAGACTGAGAAGTGCCCAGGTCTTGATGAACTTCACCCCCATGTCTTAAAATAAGTGACGAGTGACAGGTTGCATTTATTGGTTTGGTGGAAATACAGGTGATCTCAATGAAACATATAAAATTCTTAAGGGGCTTGACAAGATAGATGCTGAGAATATATTCCCTCGGGGAGAAAGTTAAGTCTTCAGATGCTGGAGATCAGAGTCCTTCCTGATGAAGTGTTTATGCCCGAATCGTCGATTATTCTGCTCCTCCAGTGCTGCTTGACCAGCTGTGCTTTTCCAGCACCACACTCTCCCATATTCCTTCTGACCAGAGAATTTAGAAGCTGGGGATCAAGAATACTAAAACAAGGCAGGTAGCCATATAGAATAGACATTGCTTCACTCAAAGGTTTGTGAACCTTTGGATTCTCTATAGATGTGGATTTATAGTTAATGTATATACGGTCAAGATGACCAGCTGGAAGTGATTTGATCACCTGAAGGGTTCAAAGAAACTCTTCCTCAGTTGATTTTACTTTACTCAGTTTGTCTCTTTTTTTTCAGAGGATATATATTACTGTGCAAGGAGGTGGTGTCAATAATGTTTTTTTCCACCTTTATGAATGTGAAACAAGTTTAAAGGACAGTGTTCTATCCATGCAAACAAATTATATATGTTCAAATGTGTATCTTTTAGCAATTTTCAGATGCTAAGAATATTTGATTTCTGCGAATTTGCAAATCAATAGTTGAATAATAAAGATTTCTTGTATTTTTCAGAATTTCTTGCAAACAGTGAGCAGAATGATCTCTTCTTCATCAAAGGATACATGGGAAATTCTCTCAGACTCAAGTGAAAATATTCGCAACCCTAGTTTTCGATTACTAAAGTCAGTGGAAAATTTTAACACTCGTTTCAATATGCAGAATAATAGTTTAGATATCAAAGAAGAGAATCTTATGTTCAAAGCTCGTAGAAATGTCGATCAAGATAATAAAACATCTATTAATTTAAACTTTGATAATATTTCCACTGCAGAATATGACAATTTAAGTGCAACTCTATTCATTTCACCTGAAAAACCTAATGAGGCACCAAATGTCACAGTTATCAGTATTGCATATCCAACCTGGATTGATATTTTACCCAATACCACAACTTTTGATGGAAATTTTTTGATTAATAGTCTCGTCCTGACAGTAGTAATAAACATTAAGGAACCTATTAACGTGAAGATGACCTTCTCACTAAGAAATCGCACACTAGATTTCAACACTGCAGTTTGTGGCTTTTGGGATTTTACAGGCAGGGGTGCATGGAATGATACTGGCTGTGAGCCTGAAATCAACGAAGAAAATATCACATGTCACTGTGACCACTTGACATCATTTTCGATTTTAATGTCCCCTGAGACCAAAGACAGCCCTGCTTTGAATTATATCACCAGTATCGGAGTTGCCATCTCAATTGGAAGTTTACTAATCACTATTATTATAGAAGCCATAATGTGGAAGCATGTGACCAAACATAAAATCTCATATATTCGCCATGTTGGAATTCTGAATATTGCAGTAAATCTGCTGGTCGCTGACATATGGTTCATTGTGGCTTCAGCTGTAGAACCAGGAACACGGGCTTGCACAGCTGCTACTTTCTTCACTCATTTTTTCTATCTTGCCTTATTCTTCTGGATGTTAACCCTGGGCCTGCTGCTTGTCTATCGTTTACTATTCCCTTTCCATGATCTCAGCAGATCAGTTATGATGGGAATATCATTTGCCGTTGGTTACCTGCCTCCATTGATAATCTCGATCATCACAATCGGAGTTACCTTTCCAAGAAACAGTCACACCAGAGAAGGTGCCTGCTGGCTCGGCTGGGAGACCGAATACCCTCTGCTTGCATTTGTTATACCTGCATTGGTTATAATCGCAATCAATGTCATCATTCTGATTATAGTCATTTTTAAGTTGCTGCGACCAACAATTGGGGATGGATCCAGAGCCAATAATCAGGAAAGGGAAGCATTCAAACTGATTGCGAGATGCATTGCTGTGCTAACTCCAATCCTTGGACTCACCTGGGCATTTGGAATACCAACCTTTCAACAAGGTTCCCCTGTTGCTTTCCATTATATATTTACAATTCTCAATGCTTTTCAGGTATGTGTCAATTATGTTTCATAACTTCTGACTTCTCTTATGTTAGCTCAAAATATGCCTTAGAATTCACAAAAAGCATTACCAACAACTGAACATGTAGATTAGGAGTGACAGTGGAATAGTGATATTGTCACTGCATTGGAAATTGAGAGTCCCAAGCTGACACTCTTTGAATCTCATAAGGCAGGCAGTGAAATTTAAATTCAATAGGTAAATCTGGAATTAAAAGCTAGCATAATCATAACCATGAAATCATTGTTGTAAAAACAATCTGGTTCACTAATGTCCTTAATACCTACCTGGAAATCTACCATTCTCACCTGGCCTGGCCTAATATGACCCAAGATGCACAGAAATGTGGTTGACTCTTGAAAGACTACTGAAATAGCCCAGCAAGTCACTCAGTTGTATCAAGTGCGACGAAGTCTGAACAAAGAAATGACACAAGATGAGTCACTTGGCATTGACCTAGGTACAGAAACAAAATGGCAAAACCCAAGCCCTGTTGATCCTACAATGTTCTCCTTATCAACATCTGGTAGGTTGTGCCAAAATTGGAGGAACTGCCAGATCAACCAGTCAACACAACAGCCTGACATAGTTATACTTACAGAATCATTCCTTATGCACAAAATCCCAGATGACTTCAGCACCATCTCTTGTATGTGTTGCCCTGCTGGCAAGGGTGGTAAAGACAATCCAGGGAACTATAGACCAGTGAGCCTGATGTCAGTGGTGAGCAAGTTGTTGGAGGGAATCCTGAGGGACAGGATGTACATGTATTTGGAAAGGCAAGGACTGATTAGGGATAGTCAACATGGCATTGTGCATGGGAAATCATATCTCACAAACTTGATTGAGTTTTTTGAAGAAGTAACAAAGAGGATTGATGAGGGCAGAGTGGTAGATGTGATCTGTATGGACTTCAGTAAGGCGTTCGACAAGGTTCCCCATGGGAGAAAAGTTAACAAGGTTAGATCTCATGGAATGCAGGGAGAACTAGCCATTTGGATACAGAACTGGCTCAAAGGTAGAAGACAGAGGGTGGTGGTGGAGGGTTGGTTTTCAGACTGGAGGCCTGTGACCAGTGGAGTGCCACAAGGATCGGTGCTGGATTCTCTACTTTTTGTCATTTACATAAATGATTTGGATGCGAGCATAAGAGGTACAGTTAGTAACTTTGCAGATGATACCAAAATTGAAGGTGTAGTGGACAGCGAAGAAGTTACCTCAGATTACAACAGGATCTGGACCAGATGGGCCAATGGGCTCAGAAGTGGTAGATGGAATTTAACACAGATAAATGCAAGGTGCTGCGTTTTGGGAAAGCAAATCTTAGCAGGACTTATACACTTAATGGTAAGGTCCTGGAGAGTGTTGCTGAACAAAGAGACCTTGGAGTGCAGGTTCATTGCTCCTTGAAAGTCGAATCGCAGGTAGATAGGATAGTGAAGAAGGCATTTGGTATGTTTTCCTTTCTTAGTCAAAGTATTGAGTACAGGAGTTGGGAAGTCATATTGCGACTGTACAGGACATTGGTAAGGCCACTGTTGAAATATTGTGTGCAATTCTGGTCTCCTTCCTATCGGAAAGATGTTGTGAAACTTGAAAGGGTTCAGAAAAGATTTACAAGGGTGTTGCCAGGCTTGGACGATTTGAGCTATAGGGAGAGGCTGAACAGGCTGGGGCTGTTTTCCCTGGAACATCGTAGGCTGAGGTGTGACCTTGTAGAGGTTTACAAAATTATGAGGGGCATGGATAGGGTAAATAGACAAAGTTTTTTCCCTGGGGTGGGGGAATCCAGAACTAGAGGGCATAGGTTTAGGGTGTGAGGGGAAAGATATAAAAGGGACCTAAGGGGCAACTTTTTCACGCAGAGGGTGGTACGTGTATGGAATGAGCTGCCAGAGGATGTGGTGGAGGCTGGTACAATTGCAATATTTAAGAGGCATTTGGATGGGTATATGAATAGGAAGGGTTTGGAGGGATATGGGGCGGTTGCTGGCAGGTGGGACAAGATTGGGTTGGGATATCTGGTCGGCGTGGACAGGTTGGACCGAAGGGTCTGTTTCCATGCTGTACATCTCTATGACTCTAATATTCCGATACTCCCTTAGTGAAAGTTCTCCATTGCTGATCTCTGCAGCCACCCACTTCAAACCTTTACTCTTGTCACATCTGCACCTCACCCCATATCATCTCCTGACACCTTTGTTCAGTGTCTCCTATGTGATCTCAGAGTGCATTCAAATTTCATAATCGCTTTCCACAATCTTAATACTAATCACCCCCAACGATTTCTCCCCCTCTCAATCTCCAGACATTGTCTCCGCTCTCCAGATACTCTCTTGTGGGGGTACCCTTCAGTTTGGCCAGTTGCCATATTCTTTACCTCCCCATTATTTCCCAGTCACTGCTCTTCTCCTCAATAACCATTCATGGTAAAAAGCAGGAGCAAGGAACTTAGCGGGAGATAAATCCAGATTCTAGGGCTCAGGCAGCATGAAGACGTGGTTGCCAGTGATGTCGTGAAAATATGTTTAACATTGTGGCCGAAGGACCACCAGACCCACCAAAACTTTGCTTTGATCAACATGTTAGTGTACTTTAAAGAAAGCTTGGATTTTATTTTCTATTGTAACCTGATTAAATTATTTACAAATGGTCAATTTGGAAAAATTAATGGGCTATTAAAGAAGTGGTTGCAATTAATTAAAGATCCATTGGTTAACTGCTTAAGAATATCTTTCTGTTTTTTAGGGACTCTTTATTTTGGTCTTTGCAGTGTTGCTAGATAATAAGGTAAGCTGCAGATGCTATTTTGAGCAGTTTTCAGACATGTTCTATTTTCACTACATCTAACAAATTGTTTTCTTGCACGACTAATTTAGATACGGCATTCCTTGATGAAGAAGTCTATGTTGTCACAATCCTCTTCCAAAGCACAGGTGAGGTTAATAAAATTGAGCATGATACAATATTACCATCCGAAAAAGAAAAGATACATCAATGCTTTAGATAGGAAGACCTTTCCTCAGAATTGGTTGGAATTGGTTGGTCAGAGTGAATAAACCAATGGGAATGGATGGACAATAACAATGTTCATGATGTCCCAAGGTAGTGTTCAGAGAATTAACAAGACGAATGGTTGGTTAAAGGTCACATATAAAGAATGCTGCAACCAGTGTTGTGGCCTTATTCTGATCCCAACTGATATTGCTACTGGACAAGATTCCACAATATAATCTGGCTTGACAGATCATATTTTATTCATTTAACATGGTGATTGTTCCCCAACACAAAGTACATAAAGCTGCAGATTTTCTTTAACAATAAAATAGATTTTATTACATGAAATATAAAGATAAAGTAAAGCAAACCAAGCTATTTAAGAGTAGAACACAGATTGAAAATCTTAAAACACACAGCTAAACAAAGTTTCATCTGTTTCCCAACACCATCACTTTACAATATTTCAAATCTAGAAAAATTACTGTTCTATACTAAACTTCTAGGTTCAATTTAACTACTTCTCCCCAAATCTTTCCTGTCCTCTGTATATTTCCTTACAAGAATACTCAGAAAACTGAAAGTTTGGACTTTCTCAGTCTTATAGAAATCAACCGGTTTCTAACTAACACTCCTGGCCTGCAATTAACAAAGTAAACTTTTACATCAAGGCCTGGCACTTCTTTATAAGAGGGAAAGTGTATTTGCTTTTGACCCAGTCAGGTCTCCCTCAAAACTGCCCTAAAAAGCTTTCAATTTATAGGATTTCAAAGCTCAGTTAAATCCCTGACTATTCTAAACCAAAACAAGGAAATGGATTCAATGTTCACAATCTATGTTGGAAACCCCAGAAAATAAAGTGGCAGAGCTTAAAATCAAGGGATCAGATAAACGCTACAATCCTGACACATCAAATTGTCAATGGTGGTGGGCTATTCACTCACAGGTGGAGAAGGCTCCACAAATATTCCCATTGTAAAAATGGGAGAAAGCTAGAATATTAGTGCAAAAGAAAAGGCTGAAGCATTTGCAACAATCTTCAGCAAAAGTGCTGGGTGGATGATCCATCTCAGCCTCCTCCAGAGATCCTCAGCATCACAGATACCGGTCTTCAAATAATTTGTTTCACTCCACATGATATCAAAAAATGGCTGGAGGATGCAGCAAACTGAATATGTCAAAGGCTGTGGACTCTGACAATATTCTGGCAATAGTACTGAAGACTTAGGCTCCAGAACTTATTGTGCCTCAAACCAAGCCACTCCTTCCTCCGGAAGCTTAGAAGTGCAGTTGTGTGCTGATGAATGTATTAATATTCAGCATCATTTCCAAATGCTCAGACACTGAAACTGCCCTTTTCCTAATGCAGCAAGACCTCGATAGCATCTGGATTGGGTCGCCAAGTGGCAAATAGCATATACATGCATTTGCACTACACAAGTGCCAGGGAATGACCATCTCCAACAAAAGGAGATTGAACCATCTCCATTTATGGTCTTATAAACATTCAATGGTATTGTAATTGCTGAAACACTCTCTATCAATTTCCAGGGCATTACCATTAACCAGAAACTGAACTGGACTAGACATATAAATAAATTGACTATAACTCCAGGTCAAAGAATCAAAGTAACTCACCTCCAGACACCCAAAGCTTGTCCATTATCTACAATGTACAAGTCAGGAGTGTGGTCAAATACTCATCACTTGCCATGATGGGTGCAGCTCCAACGAACACTCAAGAACCTTGCCATGCATTCAATTCCATGGGATCTGGAGAGGAGAGGGGAGATCAGGTTCTAATGATGAAGGTAGATTGGGGGCACGTCAGAAAAGGGGCAGACATGGAATTTGTAGTGGGAAATTTGAAATTCCTTGAAGTTAATTTTGGGAGTTTATTTTCCTCCATCATTTTTGTAAAAGAAGAGAAATTCTTAGTTGTTATTAAAATTGCTCCAGAGGCTTGAATCCAGAAACCTATTGTCTGAATCTCCCACCTGCCACCTTTGTTGGGAGCAAATGGGGATATTTCTGATTTGCTAGTTGTGGTTCATTAAAGCAACAGCATAAGTTAATATGCAATTAATCAACTGATCTGATTTTCACTAGTGGGATGTCCAAATCATGGACCAGTTAGAGAAGATCTTAAACTGCTACAATTTCTTTGAAGATGTAACATACACTCTTGGAGAACATAAGAAATAGGAGCAGGAGTAGGCCACCTGGCCAGCCAAGCTTGCTCCACCACTTAATAAGATCGTGGATGATCTTTTCATGGACTCACCTCCATTTACCCACCCGCTCACCATAACCCTTAATTCCTTTACTGTTCAAAAATCTATCTTTCTTTGTCTTAAGAACATTCAATGAGGTAGCTTCAACTGCTTTACTGGATAGGGAATTCCACAGATTCACAACTCTTTGGGTGAAGAAATTCCTCATTAACTCAGTCGTGAATACATTCCCCCTTACTTTGAGGCAATGCCCCCTAGTTCTAGTTGCACCTGCCAGTGGTAACAGCTTTCCTGTTTTGAACTTAACTATTTCCTTCATAATTTTATATGTTTCTATAAGATTCCCCTCTCATTCTTTGCAATTCTAATGGGTATAGTTACAGTCTACTCAATCTCTCCTCATAAGCCAACCCAATCAACTCTGGAATCAATCCAGTGAACCTCTGTTGCATATCCTCCAGTTAAGTATTTTAGCCTTTTGGATGTCATTCTGGGTCACCTTTGGAAATCTTAATTTCTATCTCCTTTTTCATGCAGGGAACTCTGAATGTGTTTGATGATATCCAAACATCCTCTCTTTGAAAGTAGCCTACTGTTCACTTACAGCTTCTCCTGCCAACTGCTGACTTCCAGCTCTATTGTCATGCCACTGTTCCTGTCTATATTCAGATAATTAAAGTCTTCCATTATAAATATTCCATAATGTTTGCGTATCTCTTTAATATCTTTGCTCACTTGTTCTTGTACATCCTTCCTACCAGTTCCTTTAATTCTGGCCCTGAGTCTCTGGGTTCTCTATCTACAGCATTACATTGTTCTCCTTAATCACTATTCTCTTCCTTTTCTTCCTTTACTGTTATGGCCACAACATAGTAATTTCACATGGCAGTCTGCCTGTAACTTGCCAATCTTATTTACTTATACTCTGTGTGTTCCGGTTTAGAAAGTGTGAATTTCTCTCTTATTCTTACTGCACTTTAACTTACTGTTCTGTATTCAAGTGCTATCTGTCACTCAAAGTTTGCAACTTTAATTAGGAATGCATTTTCCACTTCAATTAATCATGTAGCACAAAATTGAAACAAATGCTTTCTAAATGAGGAGAAACTCAGAAGTCTGAAGTGAAAAGAAACTTGAGAGTTCTGTCCAGGATTATCTCAAGGTAAACTTGCAAGTTGAGTCTGTGATTAGGAAGGCAATGCAATGATGACATTTATTTTGAGAGGGCTTGAATATAAAAGCAGGGATGTACTTCTGAGGCTCTATATGGCTCTGGTCAGGCCACATTTGGAGTATTTTGCACAATTTTAGGGCCCCATATCTCACTAAGGATGTTCTGCCCTGGAGTGTGTTCAGAGGAGGTTCACAAGAATGGTCCCAGGAATGAAAAGCTTAACATATGAGGAACGTTTGAGGACTCTGGGTTTATACTTGATGGAGTTTAGAAGGATGGAGGAGGGATCTAATTTAAATATACAGAATATTGAATAGCCTGGACAGAGTGGATGTTGGGAAGATGTTTCCATTGGTAGGACAGACTAGGATCCAGAGGCATTGCCTTGGAGTAAAAGGAAGTCTTCTTACAACAGAGATTAGAAGAAACCTCTTCAGCCAGAGAGTGGTGAATCTATGGAGTTCATTGCCACAGAAGGCTGTGGAGGCCAGGTCATTGAATATGATTAAGACTGAGATAGATTAGTTCTTGAGCATCAAGGGGATCACGGTTTACGGGGAGAAAGCTGGAGAATGGGGTTGAGAAACATATCAGCTATGATTGAATGGTGGAGCAGATTCGATTGACTGAATGGCCTAATTTATGCTCCTATGTCTTATGGTCTTAACAATTTTTATTCCAATATAATTGTTTATAGGTCTAATAAGTCATTTCATATTATTACTGTCTAATTTCATGAAGTAAATGTTTAAATGTACTTTGCACTAGAGTGAAACCTTCATCTATTGGTAATATTTCTAACTTTAAGTTAGAAAGTGAAAGTTATTAAACAAATTCTGTCTGTTGCAAATGGAAACTATTTTATCTGTTCTAAATCTTAAATTATGTTTGGAATAGCAAATTGTATTCAACAGGTATGGGTGGATACAATTCCTAACATCGCTGATGACTGGAGATTGCAACTTAGCGACTATTACATTACCTCTGACAGTACTAAAACATCTGACTACATGTTGAAATCATTCAAAGTATTCTCCATCTATCTTAGATACTACAATGGGTTGAAGTTATATAGTGATAAATGGAAGACACAACATTATTGTTTCTTTTTATGATGACTTGCTAATCTTGTTGGCCAGAATGATAAGTGAAAATGGAACTGTTTCTATCAGGGCAAGGAAAAATGAATTACCTTTGCCATTCTCAAATTCTAAGTGTTGGACCAAAATGATATGGAGACAAACTGTCTGCTGATAGCTTCCTTTAGGAATATCATACATTTTAAAAATAATTGTCATAATCTTATGTCTCCAGCAATCAACTGTGCTTTTAGAGACAAGTCACAAGAATCCCCAGGCAGGTTGCTGATAATTATTTGTCATGTGTCTCAGTGATCACCATTGTGCTACTGAGACTTTATAAAGCTCTGGTTAGGCCCCATTTGGAGTACTGTGTCCAGTTTTGGTCCCCAAACCTCAGGAAGGACATACTGGCACTGGAGCGTATCCAGCGGAGATTCACACGGATGATCCCTGGAATGGTAGGTCTAACATATGAGGAATGGCTGAGGATCCTGGGATTGTATTCATTGGAGTTTAGAAGATTAAGGGGAGATCTAATAGAAACTTAAAAGATATTACATGGCTTGGAGAGGATGGACGCTAGGAAATTGTTTCCGTTAGGTGAGGAGACTAGGACCTGTGGACACAGCCTTAGAATCAGAGGGGGTAAATTCAGAACAGAAATGCGGAGACATTTCTTCAGCCAGAGAGTGGTGGGCCTGTGGAATTCATTGCCACAGAGTGCAGTGGAGGCTGAGACGCTAAATGTCTTCAAGGCAGAAATTGATAAATTCTTGATGTCACAAGGAATTAAGGGCTATGGGAAGAATGCGGGTAAGTGGAGTTGAAATGCCCATCAGCCATGATTGAATGGCGGAGTGGACTCGATGGGCCGAATGGCCTTACTTCCGCTCCTATGTCTTATGGTCTTATGATCCTTATCCAATCACTCTTCAGAGAAATAGGAAGTACAAAAAGAAAATGAATAATCAAGGACAGCTTTAACCATTAACACATGATTTTCTTTGTACTTTTCAAACTCTACAGAGCACTTCTACTGCAAACTCTCCCCCAAAATCCTATCATTGGTTTCATTCTAGAAAGAGTAAGTATAATAATGAAGCTGAACAAAATTGGAAATAGGTCGTTATCTGTAACTTAATGGCTATTACTGAGGGGAAGGGATTCATGTTCTGGATAATAAGTGATCAGCTTGAGCCTGAATTTTAACTGCTAACAGATATCTGGTGGGAAACTGCATTTGAGTTCATTCTGGGCCAACTTGAAAACCAGTAGTTTTTAATGGAGAAGCCTCATATAAAAACTCACTTTAAAGTCTAAAGGAAGCTGCCCTTAATGGTCAGCAGGTACATACTTTGTTCTCAGACTCATCTTCTGAGGGTTCCTGTGATTGAGAAGGATTAGGGGTGATAGTCACAAGTCTGCAGCACACCAGCTCTTCCTGACCATCTCAAATGAAATGTTTTACACTTCACATCAAAAGTGTCTCTGTCCTTAAATCTGTTTCTGCCTATCGCTGCTTCAGCTCCCCTACTTCAATTGTCAATCACAGTCTAGTCTAAATTGTATTCAATCCTATTAATGTGACAGGACATTGATTTGCATAAATTTCTTAGGTTTTCGTCTGCTTTAAGCAAGCATTTTTCACTTGCAAAAGCAGAAGTGATTGGAGATCTGAATGGGTAAATAACCTAGTCTTTCTAATCAATGGGTCAAATTGGGAAAACGTAATTTACAGGAGAAAGTGAGGTCTGCAGATGCTGGAGATCAGAGCTGAAAATGTGTTGCTGGAACAGCGCAGCAGGTCAGGCAGCATCCAGGGAACAAGAGAATCGACGTTTCCTGAAGCCCTGAAGAAGGGCTTATGCCCGAAACGTCGATTCTCCTGTTCCCTGGATGCTGCCTGACCTGCTGCGCTGTTCCAGCAACACATTTTCAAAACGTAATTTGCAGTGTACCAATTAGGATGATGTACTCTGGAGGTTTAGATTATTTTTAAAAATACTGAAAACAGAAGAATACACTAAATGCATAGTCAAATTCTCCTTGATGAAAGCGTGATAACTGATAGATCTAGATTTTGCATAGTACAAGATGTGTCACCCATATCTGCATTTCACACCCAAATTCTTCACACAACAAATTCTTTACACAATCCTACATTTCCCATGGCAAATCCACTCAATAATCTTTGGACAGTGGGAGGAAACCCACACAGACATGGGGAAACTCCACCCAGACAGTCACCTGAGGTGGAACCAAACCTGGGTCCCTGGACTGTGAGGCAGTAATGCTAACCATTAAGCCATTGTGTTGCCCCTGTCTCTTGGAGACAGCTGTTTTCTTGAGTTTTAGTAGACTGCAGGAAAACAGTTATTATTGATTTTCTTTTAGTTTACACTATTTTGGCAGCAGTTGCTGCAGCTTCCTCCTGGTTTTTAGGGCACAAAGACATGAGAAACCGAGAAAATGCCTGGGTTTAAAAAGCCTTTAGTGACATTGTGCAAACAACATTTATTCTACACAATGGAAAGTTATCATTATAACTAAGGGCTACTTTAAATCATTTATATTCAGTGTGCAACAGTACTGTCAGTAGCATAATCTTGATTTGTTGATTCCAGTTTCTAAGGCTGAAAAATAACAATACATAGTGCGTCATCACTGAGGAGCTATGTGTATAATTTTTATCTTCACTATTTTAGCAGAGGTTCGAAATCATTTTAAATAACAGTTTACATGATGAAGATGACTATGATGGGCTTCTATCTACACAGCACAGGTTGCTGTGATGATCCTATCATAATAGTCAATATCCAGTTTTCTAATTGGTGCACAGTAAAGCACCAAGCTTGAAAGCAAATTTCACAAACTTCATCCTAATGGTTAACAAACATTGAGACTGCAGTGTTGAGCTGTTTGGTATTTGTTGGTATTGCAGGCTTCAGTGGCAAGGCCCAAGGCTTTATCTTATGGTTGCCTAAGGTAGTTTCTTGTTTTCCTAAATCTTGTTCAACATCAAGTCAGGGATAATTTTCAGGAAAAAGTTTCCTATGACCTTAGTGTTCAGCTACACCAAACAAAGTCAACTCTATTCATGTGAGATATTAAGTGCCTCTTGGCAGCCAGTCTGAACCTTCTCTGAAATTTTTCCAATGACAATATACCTTGCTTTCCATTTGTCTTCCCTATTACCTGCTGAACTTGCATTCTAGCTTCTGTGATTCATGGATACAGCTGTAGCTTTACATAGAACATCGAATATTACAGCACAATACAGGCCCTTCGGCCCTCGACGTTGCACCAATCGGTGGAACCAATCTGAAGCCCCTTTAACCTACATTATTCCATTCTCATTCATATGCTTATCCAATGACCATTTAAATGCCCTTAAATGTTGGCGAGTCTACTACTGTTGCAGGCAGTGCATTCCACACCCCTACTATACTCTGAGGAAAGAAACTACCTCTGTCTTATATCTATCACCCCTCAATTTAAAGCTATGTCCCCTCATGCTAGCCATTGCCATCTGAGGAAAAAGGCTCTCACTGTCCATCCTATCTAACCCTCTGGTTATCTTATATGTTTCAATTAAGTTACCTCTCAGCCTTCTTCTCTACAATGACAAAAGCCTCAAGTCCCTTAGTCTTTTCTCATAAGACCTTCCCTCTATACTAGGCAACATCCTGGCATATCTCCTCTGAACTCTTTCCAAAGCTTCCACATCCGTTCTATAATGTGGAGACCAGAACTGTACGCAATACTCCAAATGTGGCCACACCTGAGTTTTGTACATGATCTCATTGTCCCAAAACTCAATCCCTCTACCAATAAGAGCTAACATACCATTTGCCTTCTTAACAACCCTATCAACTTAGGTGGCAATTTTCAGTGATCTATGTGCTGGGACAGTGAGATCTCTCTGCTCATCTACACTACCATGAATCTTACCATTAGCCCAATACTCTGCATTGCTGTTGCTCCTTCCTAAGTGAATCACCTCACACTTTTCCACATTAAACTCCATTTGCCATCTCTCAGCCAACCCTGCAGCTTATCTATGTCTCTCTGTAACCTACAACATCCTTCGTCACTATCCACAACTCTACCGACTTTAGTGTCATCTGCAAATTTACTAACCCATCCTTCTACGCCCTCATCCAGATCATTTATAAAAATGACAAACAACAGTGGACCCAAAACAGATCCTTGTGGTACTCCACAAGTAACTGAACTCTAGAATAAACATTTCCCATCAACCACCACCCTCTGTCTTCTTTCAGCTAGCCAATTTCTGATCCAAACCACTAAATCACCCTCAATCCCATGCCTCCGTATTTTGTGCAATAGCCTACCATAGGGAATCTTATCAAATGCCTTACTGAAATCCATATACACCACATCAACCGCTTTACCCACATCCACCTGTTTGGTCACCTTCTTAAGGAACACAATAAGGCTTGTGAGGCATGACCTACCCTTCACAAAACCGTGCTGACTATCCCTAATCAACTTATTCCTCTCCAGATGATTATCGAGCCTATTTCTTATAACACTTGCCAACACTTTACCCACAACTGAAGTAAGGTTCACAGGTCTATAATTATCAGGGTTGTCTCTCTCCCCTTCTTGAACAAGGGAACAACATTTGCTATCCTCCAGTCTTCTGGCATTATTCCTGGAGACAATGACAACATAAAGATCAAAGCCAAAGGCTCGGCAATCTCCTCACTGGCTTCCCAGAGAATCCTAGGATAAATCCATTCTGCCCCAGGGAACTTATCTATTTTTACACTTTCTAGAATTACTAACACCTCCTCCTTATGTGTCTCCATCCCATTTAGTCTAGTAGCCTGTATCTCAGTATTCTCCTCGACAACATTGTCTTTTTCCAGTGTGAATACTGACAAAAAGTATTCATTTAGCACTTCCCTTATCTCCTCTGACTCCATGCACAACCTCCCACTACTGTCCTTGATTGGCCCTAATCTTTCTCTAGTCATTCTTTTATTCCTGATATACCTGTTGAAAGCCTTTGGGTTTTCCTTGATCCTATCCGCCAATGACTTCTTATGTCCCCTCCTGGCTCTTCTTAGCTCTCTCTTTAGGTCTTTCCTGGATAACGTATAACTCTTAAGCGCCCTAACTGAGCTATCACATCTCATCCTAACATAAGCCTTCTTCTTCCTCTTGACAAGCGATTCAACTTGCTTTGTGAACCATGGTTCCCACGCTCGACAACTTCCTCCCTGCTTGACTAGGAGGAAGTTATCAAGGACCCACAGTAACTAGTCCTTGAATAAGCTCCACATTTCAATTGTGCATCCCCTGCAGTTTCCTTCCCCATCCTATGCATCCCAAATCTTGCCTAATCACATTGTAATTGCCTTTCCCCCAGCTATAACTCTTTCCCTGTGTTATATACCTATCCCTTTCTATCGCTAAAGTAAACATAACAGAATTGTGGTCACTATCACCAAAGTGCTCACCTACCTCCAAATCCTACACCTGGCCGGGTTCATTACCCAGTACCAAATCTAATGTGGCCTTGCCCCTTGTTGGCCTGTCTACATACTGTGTAAAGAAACCCTCTTGCACACATTTGACAAAAACTGACCCATCTAAAATACTTGAACTATAGTATTCTCAGTCAATATTTTCAAAATTAAAATTCCCACTAACAACTACCCTGTCACTTTCGCTCCTATCGAGGATCACCTTTGCTATCCTTTCCTCTACATCTCTGGAACTATTTGGAGGACTATAGAAAACTCCCAACAGGGTAACCTCTCCTTTCCTGTTTCTAACCCCAGCCCATACTACGTCAGTAGACGAGTCCTCAAACGTGCTTTCTGCAACTGTAATTCTGTCCTTGACTAACAGTGCCGCACCCCCCCCCCCCCCTTTACCATTTTCTCTGTTCTTACTGAGACATCTAAATCCTGGAACCTGTAATAATCATTCCTGTCCATGCTCTACCCCATGTCTCTGAAATGGCCACATCATTGAAATCCCAGGTACCAACCCATGCTGCAAGCTCACCCACCTTATTCTGGATGCTCCTGGCATTGAAGTAGACACACTTCAAACCAACTTCTTGCTTGCTGATGTATTCTTGCGATCTTGAAATCTTAATTCTAACATCACTACTATCAACTTCCCTTATACTTGAACTACAATTTTGGTTCCCACCCCCTTGCTGAATTAGTTTAAATGCTCCAGAAGAGCATTAGTAAATTCCACCCCCCCCCCTCCCAACTCCAGGATATTTTACCCCTCTGGTTCAGGTGAAGACCATTCTGTTTGTAGAGGTCCCACCTAGCTCAGAAAGAATCCCAGTTGTCCAGGAATCCAAAACCCTCTGCCTGCCCCGTCCCTGTAGCCACGTGTTCAATTCCTGTCTCTTACTAATCCCTGCCTCGCTAGCATGTGGCATGGGCAACAAACCAGAGATAACAACTCTGTTTGTTCTAGCTCTAAGCTTCACCCTGGCTCCCTGAATTTCTGCCTTAAATCCCCATCTCTCTTCCTACCCATGTTGTTGGTGCCTATTTGGACAATGACTTGGGGCTACTCCCCCTCCCCCTAAAGGATCCTTTAAACACAATCAGAAGCATCATGAGCCCTTGCACCTGGGAGGCACACACCAACTGTGAGTCTCTCTCGTTCCCACAGAACCTCCTATCTGTCCCCCTAACTACGGAGTCCCCAATGACTATTGCTCTGCTCCTCTTCTCCCTTCCCTTTCTCTACTTAAATAAGAGTACTTAAGAGTCGAGCTCCTCTACTCTTCCTATCAAAGTTCATAGCACCAAATTTTCCCACACTTTATTCTATCTGCAAAGTTTTTGCCTACTTGCTTAACCTGTCTATATCGCTCTGCAGACATTTTCTGTCATCCTCACGACTTGTCTTCCCACCTATTTTTGTGTCATCTGCTAACGTGGTGCTAGTATATTCATTTTCCCCTTCCAAGTCATTAATATATTGTCAATGATTGTGGCCCAAGCACTGTACCCTAAGACATGCCACTAGTTACAGTGTCCTATTCTCAAACAACATAAAATACTCCTCTTTTTATCTAAAGGTACTAAGTCATTGTTGCCATAGGATCCAGAGCTATGTGCCCAAAACTGGAAAATAAGATTAGTACAGACAGACCTTTGTTGACCAGCGTGGACATAATGGGCTGAGCAAACCCCTTCAGTGTTGTAAATGGCTGAATCTATAAGTTAATGCAGATAATGTTGCTAAGTTGTATCAAATTTATTGATAATTTTTCTGCTTCAATCTTTCAGAAAGCTACAACTTAACACACGAATCACGCTCAAGCAATAAAAACCCATCTTTATTGTTCTACTCTGAATTAACTACCGGAGCGCAATAGATAACACTGCTGCTCTTCGTCTGTAGAAGAAATTAAAAAACAAAAATCAATTTACTGTATATGAAGCTACTTTAAAAGTTATTTGAGAAGAAATTATTTTTCCTCTTAGAAATATATAAGAATTGTGGCATTAAGCACCTAATAAACACCTTTAATTTATTGAATGGGGATTACAAAGTTTTCATTGTTCACTGGGGCTATAGTTTACATCAACTTAAAAACAGAACATTTAGCTCAGTCATAGAACCCTTACAATCCTTAGAAAGATGCCATTTGGCCCATTGAGTCTGTACTGATACTCTGAAGATCATCCCACTCAAACCCAGCCTCTTACCCTATCCCTATAAGCCTGAATTTATTGTGGCTAATCTAACTAACCTGCTCACCTCTGGACACTGTGGACAATTTAGGATGGCCAATCCACTTAACCTGCACAAACTTTGGACTATGGGAGGAAACTAGAGCACCCGACGGAAATGCACACAGACATGGAGAGCAATAGGGTTAACCACCATACCACCCAAGTGACACTTGGTTGCAGAATCATTCAGTTCATTCTAACGCTGTGTTAATAGTAATGGAATTATTCATTCCTCGGTATGTAAGTAAACCAGATCATCTGGTTTTGCAGATAATATCATTATACATTGTCAGAGGGGTTTTTGTATCTTAGCTCATTTTTTAGAGTGAAATTCTTTCTTTCTCTCCTTCCATCCCCCGCATAAGCCAATTCCTGCTTTGGGTCTGCTAGGTACTCATGTAATTGTGAATTTCAAATGTTTCCAACAATGTAAGATTGAACTATAAAGGGAGATAGATCCCCAGGACCTGGTGAGATGTATCTGAGATCTTTGTAGGAAGCTAGGGAAGTGATTGCTGCCTCCCCCGCTGAGATACTTATATTATCAATAGCCACAGGGGAGGTGCTGGAACATTGGAGAATAGTTAATGTGGTACTATTTTTTAAGGTAGGTGGTAGAGAAAAACGGGCATCTATAGACTGACATCAGTGGTGGGTAAGTTGTTTGTGGAGGGGTTTCTGAGGGACAGGATGTACATGTATTTGGAAATACAAGGACTGATGGCCTCCTTCTTCAAAGACCGCAATTTCCCCTCCCCTCCCCTCCCACGTCGTCGATGTTGCCCTCCTGCACATCTCCTACACTTCCCACACCTCCGCCTTTGAACCTCACCCCTCCAACTGCATCATCCTCCGCCATTTCCACCACCTATAAATGGACCCCACCACCAGAGATATATTTCCCTCTACCTCTATCTGCATTCCATAAAGACCATTCCCTCTGTGACTCTCTTGTCAGGATGACGCCCACCCCCACCCCTCCCCTCCCCCCCCTCCCAACAATCCACCCTCCCCTCCCGGCATCTTCTTCAGCCACTGCAGGAATTGCAAAACGTCTCCGTCCAAGGCCCCAAAGGAGCCTTCCACATCCATCATATGTTACCTGCAATTCCACATGTCATTTACTATAGCCATTGCTCCCGATGTGGTCTCCTCTACATTGGGGAATCTAGATTAGAATGGTGCTGGAAAAGCACAGCAGTTCAGGCAGCATCCGAGGAGCAGTACTCTACATTGGGGAGACAGGATGTCTATTTGCAGAGTGTTTCAGAGAACATCTCCTGGACACATGCATGAAGTAACCCAACTGCCCCGTGGCTGAACACTTTAACTCCCCCTCCCACTCCACCAAGGACATGCAGGTGCTGGGCCTCCTCCATCACCAAACCTCAACCATCTGACGCCTTGAGGAGGGACATCTCAACTTCCGCTTTAGAACCTTCCACCCACAAGAGATTATTGTGGACTTGACCAGTTTCCTCAATTCCCCTCCACTTACCTTATCCTAGATCCAACCACTCTCATGACTTGTCCTACCTATCCATCTCCCTTCCCACCTATCCGCTCCACCCTCTTCTCTGACCTATCACCATTTACCCCATCTTCATCTATCTATTGCACTCTCAGCTACCTTTCACCCGAACCACCCCACCTCCCCCCTCCCATTTATCTCTCCACCCCTTGGCTTACACGCCTCATTCTTGATAAAGGGCTTATGCCTGAAATGTCGAATTTCCTGCTGCTCGGATGCTGCCTGCCTTACTTTTCTGGCACGACTCTAATCTCCACTTTTGAAATATTCCATTCACTTCTAGTCTCCCTACTATAGGAAAGATGTTGTTAAACTTGAAAGGGTGCAGAAAAGATTTACAAGGATGTTGCCAGAGTTGGAGGGTTTGAGATATCAGGAGAGACTGAATAGGATATGATTGTTTTCTCTGAAACATTGGAGGCTGAGAAGTAACCTTAAAGAGATTTATAAAATCATAGATTGGGTAAATAGCCAACTTCGTTACCCAAGGTAGGGGAGTCCATGGGTGTAATGTGAGAGGGAAAATATATAAAAGGGACCTAAGGGGAAACGTTTTCATGTAGAGAATGGTGCGGGTCTGGAATGAGCTACCAGAGGAAGTGGTGGAGGCTGGTACAATTAGAACATTTAAAAGGCATCTTGATGGATACATTATCAGAAAGGGTTAAGAGGGATATGGGCCAAATGCTGGCAAATGGGACTAGATTAATTTAGGTTATCTAGTGGGCGTGGATGAGTTGGACGGGAGGGGCCTGTTACATGCTATATGCCTCTATGACTCTAGGTCACTGAAATTTTGCTTGACTTTATTGAAAGTATAAAAACCTTTGCAAAGGTTTTCCTCAGGAAATGAATGGACTGGGTTGATTTCCTGCCATAACTCAGGTGAGCATGGAGCAATTCAATTGTTAATAAGAGTAAATCTTGGTATTGAAGGAAGGGGCATTAACTGCAATGTTTGATCACCATTTACTGGCTCTTACTGCCATAGATGCTTGTTAGGACACATGATAATGCTTTTGTCCCTGAACTCTGCTGCCCCCAACCTCTGCAGATAGACACTCCTTCCCATGTTTGTGTAGCTTGATATGACATATTCACTAGGTTCCATAAAAGCAATAATGCAAACAGAAATTGCTGAAAAAACCCAGCAAGTCTAGCAGCTTCTGTGGAGAGAAATCAGAGTTAAGTGACCCTTCTTCACATTGGTTGTTGCTTGGAAAAGGATGGTTTTTATACAGCAGACTGAGTCGGGGAATGGAGGAGTAAACAATAGGTGGAGGTAAATCCCAACGAGAGAGAAAAACATTTGGACAGACAAAGGAGTGGGTAAAGATCAGCCTGGGAGAATGAATAGTTGCCAGTGGGGACTATTAGTGGCTAACAATGGGTTGTGTGTGGTAGCAGCCCATGTGATGACAAGGCCTGGTTTGTCGGGATTGGGGTAAGGTCATGGGAGAAAGTGTGTTCCCAAGTGGTAAATGAGGCGTTGTTCCCTGCATCTGCAGTTCTTTCATTTTTTGGGGGGAGAAAAAATGCTGATTTGGGGGCATCCCTTGTATCCTTGAACCTTTACAACAAAACCTTCTACAGTTAAGAAGGGAAAATTGACAGGATGCAGAACTAGACTGATAAGTACCAGACATTGTTCAGCCTGGAAAAGTGTGAAGTCATTCGTTTTGGAAGGTTGAATTTTAATGCAGATTACCAGGTTAAAGGCAGGATTCTTAGTAGTGTGGAGGAACAGAGGGATGTTAGGGTCCGCGTCGATACATCCCTCAAAGTTGCCACCCAATTGATGGAGTTGTTAAGAAGGTGTATGATGTATTGGCTTTCATTAGCAGGGGTTTGAGTCTAAGAGCCATGAGGTTATGCTGCAGCTCTACAGAGCTCAGGTTAGAGCACACTTGGAATATTATGTTATTTCTGGTCACCCCATTCTAGGAAGGATGTGGAAGCTTTAGAGAGGCTGCAGAGGGGACTTACCAGGATGCTGCCAGACTGGAGGCCTTGCCTTATGAAGAAAGGTTGAGGGAGCTAGGGCTTTTCTTATTGGAGCAAAGAATGATGAGAAGTGACTTGTTGGAAGTTTTCAAGATGATGAGAGGCATAGATAGAGTGAATAGTTAGAAAATTTTTCCCAAGGCAGAAATGGCTATTACAAGGGGACATAATTTTAAGGTGATTGGAGGAAGGTTTAGGGGAGATGTCAAAGGTCAGTTCTTTACACAGAGAGTAGTGAATGTGGGGAATGCATTGCCTACAGTGGTAGTAAAGTCAGATACATTTAAGCGCCTCTTGGACGGCACATAAATGATAGTAAAATGAGGGTACGTAGGTTAGTTTGATCTTAGAATAGGATAAAAGGTCAGCACAACATTGGGTGGCATGGTGGCACAGTGGTTAGCGCTGCTGCCTCACAGGTTCAGTTCCCGCCTCAGGCGACTGACTGTGTGGAGTTTGCACATTCTCCCCGTGTCTGCGTGGGTTTCCTCCGGGTGCTCCGGTTTCCTCCCACAATCCAAAAATGTGCAGGTTGGGTGAATTGACCATGCTAAATTGCCCGTAGTGTTAGGTGAAGGGGTAAATGTAGGGGAATGGGGCTGGGTGGGTTGCTCTTTGGAGGGTCGGTGTGGACTTGTTGGGCCGAAGGGCCTGTCTCCATATTGTAAGTAATCTAACATCAAGGGCCAAAGAGCCTGTGCTGTTCTATGTTCTCTGTTCTAAAATAGGAAAGTAAAAAAAAAATCTTGCTGTTTATCAATCAAATGGATTTACATAGCCTCTGGGTCAGTACAAAATACTCAATGAACTTCAAAACACAGGAAAACTGGGTAAAATACTTTACTAAAGGCCATATATTAGAAAGAATTTTAATACTTTCACAGATAATGTAACTAAGACTTATGGCTATTTTAAATGTTATAACTGCTGTTTCAATGCAATAAATCATTAATGTGATAAGTTTGCTGTAAAATTGTTGCATGTTGCTGTGTAAAAATCATTTGTGGATTGTTATAATGTATTTCTTACTTGGATGTTTTTTTTAAATTAAGTAACACATTAAGCCTTAGGAAAGGATTTTGAGAAGTAGTTTTGGTTTAAAGATTGTGAATATATTATTGACAGAAATACAAGTTGTTTGTGTACAACTGGTGTTTAGAAATTCTCATCATATGCAATTGTGATTTTTCTTTGTTAATTCTGGTGAAGCTTACAAGATACAACCCTTTGTGAAGACTTAATTGATGATTTGAGTATGGAAGGAGTGGCATAGATAAATAAACAAAAACTGCATTTAACGCACTAAATGTAATTATTGCCACATGAATGCAATACTTTTGTTATTCTTATACAGGATGTGGGAGTCACTGGCTAAACCAGTATTTACTGCCCATAGACAATTAAGAGTCAAACATAGTGCTGTGAGTCTGAGGTCACTTGTAGACTAGACCACGTAAGACAGCACATTTACTTTCCTATAGGACATTAATGAATCAGATGGGTTTTTACAACAATGGTTACACATAGTTGTCATTAAGCCAGCTCTCTATTTTAGTTTTTATATAAGGTACACTCATATTTCATCATCTGCCATGATCAGATTCTGAATCCCTGTGCCCACACATTAACGGTGGCACAGTGGTTAGCACTGCTGCCTCACAGCACCAGAGACCTGGGTTCAATTCCCGCCTCAGGTGACTCTGCGTGGAGTTTGCATCTTCTCCCCGTGACTGCGTGGGTTTCCCCTGGGTATTCCGGTTTCCTCCCACAGTCCGAAAATGTGCAGGTTAGGTGGATTAGCCTTGTTAAATTGCCCATAGTGTTAGGTAAAGGGGTAAATGTAGGGGAATGGGTCTGGGTGGGTTGCGCCTCAGCGAGTCGGTGTGGACTTGGGCCGAAGGGCCTGTTTCCACACTGTAAGTAATCTAATCTAAAATTAACTTAAGGATCTTGGTTATTTGCCCATTGACATTACCACACTGCCATCACCTCCTAAAAACTGTAATTTGAATTGCATGATTATGTAATATATAGATTTATAGATGTTTCTGTATTATTCTATACTTACCATTTCTATAATTATGTTGTGTTGCAGATGTTTTAATTGCTAACAATGAAGTACTGTAATAAAGTTCAATTTGCCCATCAATAAACTCAAAGGAAGTTGGAATGGAATGGTATGTCTCTAGTTTGTAGTAGTGAGCCTGAGGATGGTTTAAAAAGCAAATAAGAGGGAAATTCAATGGTAATGATTACATAGGAGAACAGAATAAATGTGCTCGAATGTAGAAACACAATATTGACATAGAATTTTTACAAGAGTTTAGTCAAATCATTATGTGGGTATTCTGAATATCTGTCAAAAGGGCATCATGAAGATTCACTGGATAAACCAGGAATAAGAAGGTTTCATTTGTTTTGCTTTTTTCCTTTTTGGAAAAGAAAAGATTAAGTCAAAATCCAATTACACTATAGTTTCTGAAATTGCACAAGGTTAATCGAGATAAACAGTGAAAGTATTGTTTCCACTGGTGGTAGGATTGGAACCCTCATCATAGATATAGGATTATCACTAGATGAATGTAAAGAGAAATTAAAAGAGAGATGATAAAACAAGGAACTGTTTGCACATTCTCCCTGCATCTGCGTGGGTTTCCTCTGGGTGCTGCGGTTTCCTCCCACAGTCCAAAGATGTGTAGGTTAGGTGAATTGGCCATGCTAAATTGCCCGTAGTGTTAGGTGCATTAGTCAGGGGGAATGGGTCTGGGTGGGTTTCTCTTCGGAGGGTTGGTATGGACTTGTTGGGCCGAAGGGCCTGTTTCCACACTGTAGGGAATCTAATCTAATCTAAGCTATAAGAGCAGGACAGGAGTTGGGATGTTTGTGACAAGTAAATCTTCCATATTCCTCAAGCCTTTCCACTATCAACATAGCAGAAGTCAGGACTGTGATGAAATGTTCTGTGCTTGATTGGATGAGTGCAGTTCCAACAGCACTTGATGCTCAATAATATCCAGAGCAAAGCAGACTACTTGCTTGCCACTCCTCCCACGATCTTAATCATTCACTCTGTCCCACAATAAAACACAGGGGCAGCACTGAATATCTTCTACAAGATGCATTGCTACAGAACCCACTCCAAGCTGCATACTATCCCAACATGGAATTGTGTGTTCCTTCATTTTAGCTGGATTAATATGCTGGATTCTGGATTAGTGGTGCTGGAAGAGCACAGCAGTTCAGGCAGCATCCAAGGAGCAGCTGGATATCCCTCCCTAATAGTGTGTCAGCTCTCATGGAATGCGGTGGTTGTAGACAGAAGTTCACCATGACCTTTGTATGGGCAATAAATGCTCAGCCAGTCATTAACACTCTGAATAAATAAAGCACCAGTTCAAATCCATTGGACCAATTATATCCTTCAGTGTTGTAATCGTTTTGGGTGTAGAATCATTGAGGCCTGAATGACATGAACAATGGCAAGAAATTTCAAAACACCATTCAAGAAAGACAGCGAGGCCTAGCTCATTGTTGGGAGCAACCTTCTGCCTCTTTTAACTATGCTCAAGGCATCAAGGCAAAATCCTCACCACGCAGTGGTGAGTGTCCTATAAAGGGGAAATTATTGTTAACAACCTTAATGACTGTGCACTTCACCTTACCAATAAGCAGTTTCTTATCTTTCCATCTGTCCCAAGCAAACTAGATGCTGAGAATTCTCAATGTGGACGTCTTAGCAGGCATCTGGCAACTTCAGCTCACCACAGGGTGTGAGAAGCCTCCATGGTGCTCGACGCACGACAAGAATTCAGGCATAATCCATGGGCACCAGCTCCACAACCATCCCCTTCATCCACACCGACCCCAGACATTGGCATTTGATAATTGTCAGCCACTCAGGATCCTCTCTGATCCACACATGCTTAGGAAGTTGAGACCTGCATTTCAGGGCACATCAACAACTAGCGTTAGGCTGCTGCATGATCATTTTGTGTACAGGACAGACATCCAGCTCATAGATTGAACCAGGTTGAATCTGAGGGTGGCTCGCTCACTCTCCTTGCTGTTGCTCACTTGGTATCTATTGCAAGTATCCAGCATCCCTGCCTTACGTGCCAATTAGTGCAGTCAAACAACCAGGTGGCTTACTTTGCTGGCAGCAGTCTTCAGTCATGAGGACAGGTATCTTTCTGTACAGCAGTGTATGCCAATCTGCATGCCAATCTCATGCCTGCAGCTAATGTGCCAAATACACGGCAAGTAAGTAGCCATGTCTGAAAATCTTATGAGATATTTCTTATTGACATCCATGGAGATAGCCATCTATAAGTCAAGGACAGTCCCCAATATCAGTCCAGTGGATTGGCCATGTTCAGTGTCCAATCGAGATGACCTTGGTCAGGGGTCTGCATCCCTGGTGTCTCAAAGATATGTCATATTAAGTGCTGTGGTTCCATAGCGGCCACTCTTGGGAGATGTCCAGCAATCATTCAAGGGTCTGGGTACTTTTCAGCTGGAGAAGTCTTTCTAGGTTGGTGGGCCATGGTTATCAGTTGGGTCCATTCAGAGAAAATGGGGGAGAGGAGGAATGGTGTGGGAGAACAAAGCGAGATGTTATTGTTGCAGGAAGCTGAACTGAGAACCAGTTTGTGGGATTGGGGCTTCAGGCTCCGGCAAGAGGGGGATTACAATTGTGAAGTATTTGTAAAGGAACAATTTGGTATAATATGGATAAAAACAGGGCAATGTAGGAGGAGGGTTCATCCACATCCCCAGCCAGGAACACCCTAGCCTCAAAGGTACCTGGCATGGCGAAAGGTGGGCAGGTGCAAGCTCATGTAGATGGGTTGAACTACGATCTGGGAAGGTGTGAAACCTGTGGGGTTCACAGGGCTGTCAAGAAGGGGAATTTGATGTTTGGGGCCTGTGTGACATCCAATATAGAAGAAAATCCCACCTGCAGCAGTTGGGGTAAATGTCTCGACCTGTGAGGGAGGTGGCTTCAAGACCAACTGATGTGAAACATGTTAGAGGACAGAAACACTACACATTGATTCATGCACAGTACAGGAAACAAAACTGCAGGGTCTCTAATTCCTGGTGATTCAAATTCATTGCTGTCCTATATTGCATCCTAGATGCGAAAAAATTTAAACTTTCTCATCTTTACTCATTGTGAATAATTCGAGTATAGTACCGCTCACCATCAGAAGAATGGCTTTTACAGGGCTTTGACATGTAATACTGCTGGTTAGCTATTTTCTTGAGGGCAATTACAAATAGGCAACAGATACTTACATAACAGTGACATTCACATCTCGTAAAATAACAGAAAAATATAATTACTGCACATGGATCATGACAATGCAACCATACATAAACAAATGCTCACAGTTCTAAAACACTAACTCCGTTTCTCCCTCTACAGTAGCTAGATGACTTGCTCAACAATTCCAGCATCCTCTGTTTACATTTTGGTTTTAAGAGCATAAGCTGCATTTTGCTTTAATAAGTAATATGAACAACACAGGCTGACTGCCTTGCTTGAAAAAACTTCATTTGCTCAGAATTTGCTGGACCTTAATGTTGTCCAATGTCTGTTCCATTTGTTCCCGCTCAAACAATTTTACTCACACTGTTTCTGCAAGTCTTGAGTTGATAATGGGACAACAAAGTGAAGGAAAAGGCAATTATTTTATTTGGGAGTGATGGCATGTGGGATGGTGGGTTATAGTATACTAGCCTGGTAACTAGAGTCCTGGACCATTTTTGTAGGTACATGAGTTCACGGTGAATGTAAATAAATATATGGAATTAACAGCTCATCCAATAGATTCAACTTTGCCAGACTCTGAATGGTGTGAGCAACGGTGAGACAGTTGGAAAATGTGGTGAGAGAGGAAAAGAGAGTTTTGAAATCCAGGGGAAAAATCTAGATTTTCCACATGAACTTTCAATAGGTAGATGAGAAACTTGTTGGTGAGTGGCAAGGTGCCTATTTGCATACTTTAGCATCTCATTATTAGCTAATCTCAAGTCATTTATATGCAGGCTGCTATTTTCCAGATAGTAGAAAGAAACGAGACAGCGACAATTCTCAGTATAAAAGCCAGTGTGGTTACCTGATGGCTGCAGTTAATTAGTGCTTCATCTGTCACCTGTCTTGTTCAACAATTGTCCAACATCTCAGGGCAAATTCAAGGGCAGCAACCAATTGACCCCTCCATCCACGAAGGTTGGCATCAGCAAAGCACCAGCCTCACCATATCATCATGGTACATCTCGGACACACTTATAATACAGTCCAGCACTTTGGTACTCCAGTTTGAAGCTCACTGACACCCTACATTGTAATGTTGCAGGCAGGCAACTCTGCACACAGGCACTGGCAACCAACTCATGCATTGGATTAGTGTGCATCTCAAGGCTGTTAATTGACTTTCTTAACATTCACTCACTCTATACCTATTTGGATAATCACAGCATTTCTACATTGTTTTATGTTTTTATGCATTGCTCTCTCATTCAGAACTCGTCAAATCACTGTAGTTCTGTTTTGACTTGCATTTTAGTGCAATCAGAAAGCTAAGCAGTATGGCATGTTTGTCAATGATGTACAGGAAAGAGGAGAGACATGTGATTGTAGGATAATGTCACACCAACATGTTTCAGCAGCTTGGACTGCAAATGCACAGCAGTGCTTCAAATGGCCATGTCTGAAGTTGTAAGGGGAATAGTCCTTAATCTATTCAAAGCATATGATAGTCAGTCAGGGGATGTCATCACAGTTAATCGCAGGAAGTCTCAGTTCAGGCTTTGGATGTGGACAGTTGGCCTCTTGTGCAACTAGGATCCTAGGATCTATCTCATTACAGTCCAGGGAGTGGGCCACCACCAGTCTTGCAGATGGAGTCCAACCAATCAAGAGCTTAGTGTTAAGACAATTGAAGAGTTGCACCAAGATCAGGGAAGAGATATTTTTGTTTCATTTAGTGTCTCCTTTTCTAATTTTAAAGTAGAAATGTCCCTTTAACATATATTTCTTAAAATCTTAAATGGTGTGGATGCAACACCTATACTAAAAATTAAACCAAAACAGGGTCTTGCTATGAGTAGCTGCAGATACAAAACATGGGTATCAGTAGGTGCATAATCAGTACTGCTCCAGTATTGTAATATACCTGTCATTCGTTCAGTGTGTTTCATAGAAAGATATGACTTAGGGGCACAAGTAAGCCATTTGACCCTTCAAGCCAGCCCTGCTATTCAAAAGATCATGACTAATCTGTTTGAATTCTGAATTCCATATTCCCATCAATCCCCTGATAACCTTGGATTCCTTTACCTAACACAAACCTATCTACCTCCACCATGGAAAGTTTAAGACAGTGGCTCATTGTTCTGGACTTGCCCACAAGAGTGAATATTCTTTCTGAGTCCACCTTATCAAGACCATTTAGGATCTTACATGCTTCAATCAAATCACCCCTCACTTTTCTAAACGCAAGTGGAAATAAACTCAGTGTGTCCTATCTTTCCACATAATAAGACAATTTGTTCATTCCAGGTATCATTGAACTGGACTGATTCCATCACAATTACATTCTTCCCGAAATAAAGAGGCCAAAACTACACTCACAATCAGTAAATATAACAGAGCATAACATCTCTATGTTCAATTTCTGTTATAATAGAGGAGAGCACACCATTAGCTTTCTTAATGACTTCATGTTTCTCATATTAATGTTTTGTGACTGATGCATTAGATTATCTAGATCTCTCAGCACCTTGGAAGTCTGTACTTGTTCTGTTTAAATAATAATTCTTCCTACCAAAGTGAACAACTTCATATTTTTCTGCATTATACTTAATCTGTCAGATTTGTCCTCATTCACTCAACCTATCTCTATCAGTCTACATCCTTGTTGTGCCAACTTCACTGTATTCATTCCTACCTATCTTTATGTTATCTGCAAATTCACCCACTATGCCTTTCATTCCTTCACATAAGTTATTGCTATAAATTGTAAAAACTTGAAAGCCCAGGATAGAAACCTGCTCGTCATAGCCTGCCTGTCTGAAAATGACCCAACAATGCATACACTCTATTTCCTGTCAGCCAACCAATTTATTTTATCCATGCCAGTATATCACTTCCCCACATCATGAACTCTGATTTTGCACAAAAAAACTTTCATATAAAATCTTTTCTAACATCTTCTGGAAATCCAAGTACCGTACACTACAGGCCCCCCTTTATCCATAGTGCATGTTACTCAAATGTTACTCAAACAGCTCCAATAAATTGGTTAAACACATTATCCCTTTTACATAATTATGCTAATTTATCCTAATTACCTTGAACTTTTTCAATAATCATTTACAACACATTATAGAACTATAAACCTGTGAGCCTGACACCGGTGGTGGGTAAGTTGTTGGAGGTAATTGTGAAAGATAGGATTTATATGCATTTGGAGAGGCAAGGAATGATTAGGGATAATCAGGATGGTTTTGTGCAAGGGAAATCATATCTCACAAGCTTGAGTTTTTTTGAGGAAGTAACCAAAAAGATTGGTGAGGGCACAGTGGTGGACATCATTTACTTGGACTTTTGTAAAACCTTTGATAAGTTTCTGCATGGTACACCAACTCGTAAAGTTACATCACATAAGATTCAGGATGAGTTTGTGAATTGGATACAAAATTGGCTTTATGGTAGGAAACAGAGGATGGTGGTGGAGAAGTGCTTTTAGGACAGGAGGCCTGATACCACAGGGATTGGTATCGGGTCCACTATTGTTTGTCATTTATATAAATGGTTTGGATGAGAATGGAGGAGGCATAGTTAATAAATCGGAGAAAGTGAAGACTGCAGATGTTGGAGATTAGAGTCAAAGAGTGTGACACTGGAAAAGCACAGCATTCTGATAAAACAAACATACAATTAATGATGGGGCCCTGGGTAGAGTTGTAGAACAGAGAGATCTAGGGGGTTCAGGTGCACAATTCTTTGAAATTTGTATAAAAGGTAGACAGAGTGGTTAAGATGGCATTTAGCAAGTTTGTCTTCATTGCTCACACTGCTTGGATATAGGAGTTGGGACATTATATTGAGGTTGAGGACATTGATGAGGCCTCTTCTGGAGTACTTGTCGTGGAGAAAATGCAAACAAAAAACCGTGACACTGAGAAAGCAGATTCTTCAATGCCCACGAATCTCAGGGTCCGTGGATTTTTATATTTTTTAAATTATGTTTCTGTTAGCTTATCAGCATGTTCAACCATATTAATCAAAGTACCTCACTCTAGCTACACAATAAACCAGTGATGTTAGTTCCCATTATCTCTATAGTTGTACATTCTACTTAATGTTATTCTAATGTCATGGTTAGATATTTATTATCACCTCTGCTACAGTGATCTTCCATTCCAGACTAACCTGTCATGATAGATATTTAGCTATTCCATCTATTACAGTAGTCTCCTGTCTCAAGCTGACTCTACTAACTATTAATTAGATATTTAATGTCATGTCCCAAATATTTATAGTCCCAATCTTGTCATAATGACACTAAACAGGGAAATTGGCTCTACTGTTATCTCATCTCGCCATCATGACCTTTCAGCCTTAACCTTACTCTGCTAAGAGCATTCCACTATTCTTATCCCATCTTGCCTTCCACAACCACAGATTGCCAGTGGTCTTCATGCTTTAATCCTTCCCATGCTTTCATGCTCTTTATTTTCCATATACTGTGTCCAGTTCTGATTATCCTGTTAGAGAAAGGATATTATTAAACTAGAGAGGGTTCAGAAAAGATTCACCAGATTTTGCCAGGAATGGAGGTTTTGAATTATAAAACATTTTTCACTAGAGCGTCGGAGATTAATGGGTGACCTTACAGAGGTTTATAAAATCATGAGGGGCATAGATAAGGTGAATAGCAAACTTCTTTCCCTCAGGTGGGGGAGTTCAAACCTGGTCTGCATATTTTTAGGATGAGAGGAGAAAGATTTAAAAAGGACATGAGGGGCAACATTTTTACACAAAAGAGTGGTTAGAGTATGGAATGAACTGCCAGAGGAAGTGATGGATGCAAATACAGTTGCAATGTTGAAAAGACATTTGGATAAGTAAATAAATAGAAAAGGTTTGGAGGGATATGAGCCAAATGCAGGTAGGTAGGACTAATTTAGTGTGGGATCATGATCAGCGTGGACGAATTGGACATTAGGGTCTGTTTCCATGCTATATGACCCTATGACTCTGTGAGTCTATAGCACACAATTACAACAATTAGTGATCATTTACAACACCTTCATCCATGACAAACATGAATTTACCTGACCTCTCGGTTACTGTTTTCTGCCTCCCTCCTTTCTTGAAGAGGGGTTGTATTTTTTGCTTTCCAGCCTGATGAAACCTTTCTAGAATGCATGAATTTTGAAAAATTAATACACAAGCATTGACAGTATTACATATTTATGTCAATACATCTGGGCATATAAAATTTGTCAACATTACAGGCCATTGACATTACTGATGCAAAATGGTGGTGGCCACATATGTGTGTATTGTGTAGCTCGATGATAGTAATTATATTACAAATTTTTGTTTACGTCTGTGTGCACCTCTAATTACCAATTTCAAAATGAATACAAAAATGAGAATTGCCAAATCCTAAAATTTGCTTTCATTTGTATACCTGCCCTTTGAAAATATTTTTCAATGACAGTTGTTTCATTTTTGACAATTGTTTCCTGACAAGAATGGAAAACTGCCAGTAACTCAAATGCTTTTTTGTTTGTTTTGACGGCCTGTTGAAAATAGTTATGCAATGAATCTAATTTATTTAATACTTCAGCACCGGAATGTGAAGACATGCAACTCTGCCTGTGCCTCACCTACTTTATTGCAACCTTGGAATCTGCTGTCTTTGAAAGTGCTTCTAAATTGGCATCATCATCCATTGGTGCACTAGATGATTCAGCATCATCAGCAGGTGGTCAAACATTCTTCCTTTATCAGTCCCAACTTTTGAGAAGTGTGTAGTGTTGACATCAATTTCCATGACATCACATTGCTGTTGATCGGAAGAACAAGATCATGATTTGATAAATGTTCTTCTAAGTATTGCTGAGAGGAGACATGTTGTCAAGTCCGTTCATCTTGCACTTATCCAGGACATCGTCCAGAACATAGCAGCCCACATGATTGGCATCACATCTACAAGCATCCACTCCCTCCTCCTTCAACACTCACTAGCAGCAGTGTGCGCCACCTTAAAGAGGCACCACAGAAATTATCATAGACAGGACCATCTAAACCCATGACCACTTCCATATGGAAAGACAAGGGCAAACATAGATGGCAACACTATCATCTGCAATTTCTGCTCCAAGCCAATCACCGTCCTGACTTGGAAATATGTCACTGTTTCTTCATTGTCACTGAATCAAAGTCTTGGATTTCCCACCCTAATGGCACTGTGGGTCAACTACAGCACATGGACTGCAGCAGTTTAAGAAGGCAGCTCATCACCAGCTTCTCAAAGGCAATTAGGGATGGACGATAAATGCTGGACTGCCAATGATGTCCACATGCAATGAATAAGAAGAAACTTATCAGGACAGACACAAGAGTGCCAATTTTCAAAGGAAGCTACAAAATGTAATTGTGTGGGAAAAGGCTTCTGATTGATCAAAGCATTGACATGGACAATGCACCAGGAAGATATTGACATTGTTACACTAACCCTTCATGCTTCTAGTTCATTCAAAAAGTGAATAATTCATGGAAATGTTTGTTATGCCTGCAGAGGTCAAGGCCCTCCATATGAATATATTAAGTTTCTAGCAAGCATTAGTGAGTTGTTTTTAAGAATGTAATTTGGCAGTGTTTTAATGAATATATTTGCACAATCACGTATTCTCTGTTCGAGGGAATTTTTAATACACTTAATTTTGGGATGAGTGTCATAGGCAAGGCATGTACTTATTGCTCAATCCTACCAGTTCATGAGAAAGGGATGGTGGTCTTCTTCATTAATCATGCTGTGCTGGTAGTGATACTATGGGCAGGATTGTACAGGTAGCAGGGCATATCTCTATTCCTCTATTCAAAAAATCAGTGCATAAGCAATGTACTCATGTTCCATTCATCTAAGTGTTTTTCATCATTGATTAGAAATAAAAAAAAATTCTTTATTTGCACTTATAATCTGAAACCACTGGGTTATCTCTGTCTTCTGTTTTCAAATTAGGTATTGATTTGGGCATATTCCAGTCCTCTGACACATACTGCCATTGAATTCCCCGAACACTTATGCTATAATAATTATGTATGCTGTTATTCTAGAAAAGAGGTTCCAGGAAACTGTGATCTAATTCTGACTTAATTCATGCCGTGGTTTTCTGTGCTATTTGCCCTTGCCCTTGCTGAAACAGTATTTAAGTTAATTATCAAATTGTTGTTCCTCTTTAAAGTCAATGTAAATCCTAATTTTCTGGAATAAATGGTGAGTCATTATTGTTGCTACTTTAACTCAAATATAGTGGAATGGTGACTTGGTGACCTCCATGAATAGCGTGGTTTATGGTTAAATTCAGTTGGTTATATGCTTATTGGAAAAGATTTCCTTTCGTACATTACTTCTAATACCTTGTAAAATATTAGAATCATAGTTTTATTGAATTTGTGTTTCCTTGTTGTATGTAAAGCTCCTTAAAAATGTCATTGGAACTGATCACAAAGCAAATTTAAATCCTGGAATCAAAATTAATTTCTCCAAATTTAATTCAATTGGATGTCAACCTGAAAAGTACAAGGAAACAATGTTGATGAAAGCAGCTAGAGTTCTTCAGATAGTTGGTGAGAAATTATCTCTTGTCCCTTTCAATTAAATCTGCTACCTGAGAGTCTGGGTGGAACACAAGGATTGGGAATTAATACATTATTTATATATCAGGACCATCAGGAATTCAAATTCAGACCTGCATGACCCTCTGTCACCAGTTACTAATTGTATATCAAATGTATGGATGCCCATGAGATTAAGAAAAAGGTTTTCCTAATGGGAAATACATAGGCTACATGGATGCAGTTTATTGTTACACCTCTCTGGGGCAGCATGCTGGAAATCAATCCCTGCTATTCCTGGAGTTGTCACACATGTTAAAACATTTATAAAGGTTTGCAAGTCCCCAACAGATTCGGGTTAACAGAAAACACAGACCAGATTTCTGTACTTAACAAGAACTATTCATTACAAATAAATAGATTCTAACCACAGGTAGACAACTCTGAACTGCCAACATGTAACTCTACTGGTTAAAATTCCAATCCACTTCTGAGACTTGCTCCCAACATGTGCACACAGTCCTACACAGACAGACAGACAAAAAAGGTTGTATGCATGGAGAGGAGAAAAATAGTGAGGAAACTTTTCAGTAGCACAAATCCACAGGATTCAATGGAAGGGGTTTATTTGGTTTCTCAAATTCTTTAGTTCTCTGAGATTTTGCTTTGAGTTTTTCTACACAGGAGATACAGTGACTAATTGACAAATTGGGAAGTCTGTGACTTACTGATTTGAATCAAAAGCTTACAACAACTGGTGGGAGTAAACAACTTCAATTCTTTAGCTTCACGTCTTTTGCTTGAGAGAGAGGGGTCACCACCTCCCCTCCCAGCGATCCCTGTAACATTTACACCTATAAGCTGTTCAGCTACTCATGGATCAATCAGCGAGTCATCGTAAGGCATTTGGCATCCACAACTGGACACAATTCCCCAACCAATTAGCTACTTGTTACCAGCCAAATTTCACTTCTACACATACACCAGAGCCATGCCATCTATTTACGACTTCTTTCTCAGCGACCAAGGCAAGTGTAAGCAACAAGTTTCAGTAACTTGCTTTTTAAAAGTACAGCAATTTCTTTCTCAATCGACGGTTGTGAAAGTTTATTTCCCCAATTCAGTCCAGAACAAAAAATTGTAAACTAATAATACTTATAGTCATGATTCAGACTGTAGCTCTCAAAATTCAGGCAATTTCACTAATTCCAGCAGTCTCTCTTCCTGCTTGACAGCCTCTTTGAGAAAGATGATGAGCTGCTGAAGAGTGTTTGACTGATCTGCCCTGTCCCCACTACGGCTTTTGCCCGAAACGTCGATTCTCCTGCTCCTTGGATACTGCCTGACCTTCTGCGCATTTCCAGCACCACTCTAATCTAGACTCTGGTTTCCAGCATCTGCAGTCATTGTTTTTATCTAATCTCCAGCATCTGTCGTCCTCACTTTCGCCCACGACAGCATTCACTATCAGGACATGGTTTTGTGTTGGGCTCCAATTCACATTTCAAAAGTTGGCTCAGGTTAGTGACTTGGTCTCCCTGCGGAAATGCAGTGACTAACTCACTGTTCAATCTCAGGACCTGTCTGACTATAAAACATTCTTCTGTAGGCTTTGTGTAATAAAACAGCGCCTTTGTTTAGCATGGATTTCTGTAAAAGAATGGGAATTCAACGACCTTTGAGAATACTTTATCTTCAATTCCCTCACACACTGCCATTAATGGTGATGTTCTGAATGTTTTACATATCTCTCCGGGATATTGCTGTCCCACTGACCCCCCGCCCCCCGCCTGCTGTACTGCCTTGGCGGTTTCTGGTTCAGGGATCCCGCAGTTTTAACCTGGGGCTAGTGGGCGGCGCCTCGATCTGCCTGAAGTCACTCTCAGTGACTCTGGAACAGAGGAGGAAGTACATTACCCGATTGGACTGGACTCAAAACTTGCCAGCGATCCTCACACGGGGCAAGAACAGCTTTGATATAAACCGAATCAGCCTTTCTCTCGGAGGAAAATCAAAGGTAAGAAAGACTGTTCGTTTCGGAATGAGAAGTGTTGGTAAACATAAGTCTTTAAAGAAAACATACGTTAGAGCTGAAATACATTTCCAGATTGACATTGTGAGAGTTGGAAGATCTCCTTTGTGCGTGATAGTCAATGAGATCGTAACCTGGTTGTTTATAAACAAGTTTACCACTCACCCAACAAGAGGTCATTCGAAATAGTCAAGCTCTTTATATCAGGGAAATAGGCGAGGATTTTGCGGGAATTATATCAACTTTAAAGTCGGTTAACAATTATTGCAGTTCGGTTCTAACTTACATGTTGCTGTGAAGCGAGTTCAGGTGTGCATGAAGCTAAAGGCAGCGGCCTAAATTTAGTCTGGTACTGATGTGAAACTTTATGCAGTAAAAGAAAGTGCTGAAGCTTTACAGTTTAAATCAGGAATTGAAAAAATTACAACCGTGCAAGTAGACTTAAATTTCTCGGGTTCTTTAAAAAAGTTTATATTGAATCTCTTTAATATTACAAAGAAGTGGACATCTCTTTTTGCTGTGCTCAAATATTCCACTGGAAAACGAAGTTTTAACACCTTGATTATGAATCGATTGAGTTCCTCTCGTGATGAGAAAAGTCTGAATGAGAGCTGGATAAAATCCGCAGTTTGAATCCAATCTGGGTCGTTTTCCTTTACATTCCTCAGAGATTTTCCTATAATCTTGCCTCAGCAGGGTCACAGGTTCTGGACAGTCCCATCCTGGTACCTACCAGCTCCCCACAGAGTCTCAGATCAAATGTACTTGTCTGATGACATTCTGTGTAGTACATCGGGGCATTTTATTTTTATTCAATACGTCATATCAATGCCGTCATATCAATGCGCGTTGTTGGTAGAAATAACTTTTTTTTTTAAAAAAAGAAGATACACAAATCAAACACTCTTTTACAATTTTAGGTTGGGGTATTGGATTGAAAAAATGCACTAATAGTCCCAGTAAACACTGAAATGTCCAAAACTTCAGTCAGCGCCTAAAGAAGAGAAATTGCTGAATATTTTTACTCGTAATTCAACATTTAAGTCGTTGCAAAGTGTACCTCTCTAAAATAATAAATTGACTTTGAACTTTTCCAGTGTGGAGTAGCCTTTTTTTTAACAATCACAGTTTCTCTGTTTAATCTGATAGGGAATGGGCCTGTTAGTATCAGTGATCAAATTTATATAATTCATCTAAGAACATGGGAGTATTATAACATTAGGCAATATTAGTCCAATAATAAACAAGTTATGGGTCTGTGTTAAAGATTTGGGGTAGGTCAGTGTTCTTTCAGCACAACCATTTTAAATCCATTCTTCCTGTTTGATAACTCTACTACACATACCAGAAAAATTGAATCAAAATTCATTTCAGATAATAGCCTAGCAAGGCACTTTGTTTTTTCTTTTATCTTCCTGGTGACCTTGGTTATCTTCAAGTTTTTGATTCAAGGAAAGAATCTGAAACTAGTTGAATTTATGATTTGGATGTACTGGTGTAGGACTGCGGTGTACAAAGTTAAAATTCATACAGTACCAGGTTATAGTCCAACAGGTTTATTTGAAAGCACCAGCTTTCGAAGCACTGCAACCACCTAATGAAGGTGCATTGTTCTGAAAGCTAGAGCTTCAAAATAAACCTGTTGGACTATAACCTGGTGTTGTTTGATTTTTAACCTAGTTGAATTTAGAATATGAAAGGTGCTATATAAACCAGATGAGGAAATGTTCGTCGAGCAGGCTGCCTTGGATATATTTCAATGTTCATAAATGATCAATGGACTAACTAACACTGCCTGCATGCACTTCCTCCCTGTCCTCCCCAGCAATCTCTCCCCTCTGTGAATTACAGACTTTCCCAGATTGCCTACCAAAAAAGTAAAACCTGAGTTATGGATCTAAATCACTTAGCGTTTAACAATTTGTTAAGAAAATGACATCATTTACATTGCACTCAGTAATCTTATATGAAATTTCAGTTTAGGTAGGTTTCATGTCAAAGATGAGGTATAAATGTTATGTTTTTTAATGATTTGTGTTCCCAACAATTTTCTCCCTTTTTTTGAAGGCACTGAATCATTCAAACAGCACAAGTAGCTCCCAGAAAGTTATGTAAATTCTATTCTTGTGATATGGGTGTTGACAGGTTGATCCACATGTATAGGTGAGGGACATTGTAACCAAGCCCAGTCCTTTCATCTCATGATTATGTATGTGTGCAATGTAACAATTAGAATAATTGCTTCTCCCTGTTTAGCTCAAGGATGCGCACATGTATACAAGAAACATGTTAAGAAACACCAAAGATTAAATCTGGTATTTTGTCTGGTATAGTATCCCGTTAAATAGTACATTTACTTAATTTACTACCTTGACACAATGGAGAGGCTTGTGTGCTTCAATAGTTCCTTGAAGTTTGTAGACAGAAATTTGTCTTCTTGCTCCTGATAGGGTCACCCGAGTGACAAGGTTCCCAATTGGGGAGTGAGAGGTGCAGAGAAAGTGTGGTTCAAAATGTCCTCAGTGGCAGAACAAGTGAAAGAGTGCAAAGCTGGAAGAAGACTGCAATAGCAGGTTGGTTTCAGTTTACATAGAGTCATAGAGATGTACAGCATGGAAACAGGCCCTTTGATCCAACCCGTCCATGCCAACCAGATATCCCAACCCAAACTAGTCCCACCTGCCAGCACCTGGCCCATATCCCTTCAAACCCTTCCTATTCATATACCCATCCAAATGCCTCTTAAGTGTTGCAATTGTACCAGCCTCCACCACATCCTCTGGCAGCTCATTCCATACATGTACCACCCTCTGAGTGAAAAAAATGCCTCTTAGGTCTCTTTTATATCTTTCCCCTCTCATCCGAAACCTATGCCCTCTAGTTCAGGACTCCCTAACCCCAGGGAAAAGACTTTGTCTATTTATCCTATCCATGCCCCTCATAATTTTGTAAACCTCTATAAGGTCACCCCTCAGCCTCCGACGCTCCAGGGAAAACAGCCCCAGCCTGTTCAGCCTCTCCCTGTAGCTCAAATCCTCCAACCCTGGTAACATCCTTGTAAATCTTTTCTGAACCCTTTCAAGTTTCACAATATCTTTCTGATAGGAAGGAGACCAGAATTGCACGCAATATTCCAACAGTGGCCTAACCAATATCCTGTACAGCCGCAACATGATTTCCCAACTCCTGTACTCAATACTTTGACCAATAAAGGAAAACATACTAAACGCCTTCTTCACTATCCTATCTACCTGCGACTCCATTTTCAGGAAGAAGGGCTTATGCCCGAAACGTCAATTCTCCTGCTCCTTGGATGCTGCCTAACCTGCTGCGCTTTTCCAGCAACACATTTTTCAGCTCTGATCTCCAGCATCTGCAGTCCTCACTTTCTCCTACTGTATATAAGCATCTGTTCCAACTTCATTTCCTAGCTGCCAACTCCATCCTTCTTCATGACAGCTATTTGGCATTAAACTAGACTATTTGGAATCTTGCTAGCTTAATTGAACCCAAGATATGCTTCTAACAATATAATCATGCCATCATTAGATCACTGCATTTTCAATTCTGGTACATTGGCTGAGTTCACTTTACCTCAGCTGTTGCTGAAATATTTATTCATGCCTTTGTAACCTCAGGAATTTACAATATACACATGTTTGTTCTCCCTGTTTGGTCCTTTGTGAACTTGAAATTATTCAAAATGCTGCTGCCTGTTTCCCAATTTACAAGAAATCCCAGTTTATATTCTGTAACCTACAATTGTTTCTGGTCAAGCAAGCATTTTGATTTAAAATGCTCACCCTTGTTTTTAAATTGCAGCACAACCTATTTTCAAAATCTGCCAGCCCCACAACTGTCCAAGGTTTCTGTACTCCTTTAATTCTGATTTCTTGACCATTCCAAATTTTAATGACTCCTCCTTTGGTGACTGTGCCTTTAGTAACCTTGCCCCAAAGCTCTGACATTCCCTCCTCTCATCTCTTGGCCTCTCTAGCTCACTTTCCTCCTCTAAGACATTTCAAAAACTGCCTGTTTGACTGGAGCATTTTGTAACATTTCATTACATTAAATGTGCTGTAAAAGTAAGTGAGTTTAAGCATGAAATTAATTGAAGTGGGAGAATGACTGCAGAGCATAGAAATAGTTGACCACGTCAATTTGAAATGAAGCCTGAAGCTTCGAAAACACAAGGAAGTAATATTATAATTTGATGAACATTAAGAAAACAAATACCTGAATTCATCTTAAATTTTACTTCCTGCTCCAAGATTGAACAAGCTTTAATCATTAATGTATTGGAGGATGCGTTCAATAAGAAGCTAGCAATGACCTAGAAAATTAGCATTCATGGAGCAGGAGGAAGAAAGAATGTACAATATGGATTGGAAGGATTTGAGCGACCAGTTTAGGACAACAGTTGATGGCTTCCAAGTGGATTGGGAAGACAAATGAAAATCCTAAACCGCAGAGACACTGAGAGATCATAACAACTAGGGCTAGAGTTGATGCTTCAATTGTATCTTAGATTTAATACTCAGTGACCAGTTGCAAGGAAAATTTAAAACAGTGGTAATTTTCAGAATATTGAGATATGGAGCTTAATTTGATGCATTTTTAGTGGGCAATTCAGTGGAGGAAAATGAAGATTACATATTGAGTGGTATTCAAGACTCATTGAGCATTCTATTCATACAGCGACCTAGAGCAGTTTCTTAGAAGTCAAACCAAAAGTCATTGGCAGACTTTTACCACTGGCTCAAAAGCACCTGCTGACAACATCCAATAGTCACAAAAGATACTGATAGCTCTTGGGTTGATCATTGTTTCTACCCAGAGCTAGCTGAAGGAAGATGTGCACTATTTAGTTTCATTGCGCATAAGTGCATCAAGTAAATAATCTTTCTCTGTATTTGCAAGACATACAATGTAATCATGATTTCTAGATTTATTGGGCTTCACCTATACAATTGTATGGTTCTGCTGGTCTCCTCAGGACCCAGGAGATCACTGACTCCATACTTGCAGTCATTTGTCCAATGGTACATAATACTATTCATTACTCATTAATATCCAATTGGTTTGTTAACAGCAGCATAGGCAAATATAACTTAATGGTTTTATATTAAGGAACCTCCCTGGGCCTTTTGATTGAAAAGAAAAATGCTGCAGACAGAACTTATAGGTGCAATTTATTTTCTTCTTAATGTGTGGATACAAGTGTATTTGGTGGCAACTAACATACAGTCTCTACCGACCAAACAGCTCAAGAGCTGAAAGGCAAGAAAGGACAGGTATTACATCCTATCACAAGTTAAGTCCTTTTTCAAAGCTTTTCACTGTGTTGGTCCTGTAGAGAGAACAGGGTCAGAAGCAAGGACAAAAATTTTACTTTCATAGATCATCCCATTACCTCATCTCTACCTTTGATGGCCCCAGGTAGAGGGACCCCCAACCCAGGAGGATGATCACTATGCTTTCCGGTTTCGCAGGCAGAATCCTACAGTAAATACACTATTGGAATCCTAATATTGTACAGATCTTCCACCACATTGAGGTTCTCCAATATGCAGCATCATTTTACTCTTGGAAATGAATAATAATGAAAAAAGTATATAGAATGACCAAGTCAATCAAAGAAGACATAAAGTGATGCTAATGAGGGAGCTATAAATTTCTTATTGCAGCAAAGAATGATGTACATCACTCATTCTGGATATCCTCCTATAAGTTCTAGAATTGTCTCAAATGCAACAAAATCATTCTGAAATCTACTTGGCATTTGACAATGCCACTAACTTTCTTACTTCCCTGTCCCAATATGATCTGTTGATAACATTGTGCTTGGTCCACCTACCTAATCCCAAGGGATGCTTGTTGAGGAATCAGAAAACTTGTTGGAATTTTATAAATTTTTTTTCAAATGAGGAAGTCCCTGCCCTCTTGTCTATAAGAACATGTGACATAAGAGCAGAAGCAGACCATTCAGCCCATTGAGTCTGCTCTGTCATTCAATGAGATCCTGACTCATTGGGTATCCAATAATCCTCGATCACTTTCCTGCCTATTCTCATAACACTTAATTCCATTACTTATTAAAACCTCTATCTCCCTTGAAACACTTAATATCTGATGTCCATTATTTGCTCCAGGGTACAGGGAGCACGTTGTACAGGAGGCAAGCCTGAACTCAGGAAGTACCTTTGAACTCTGGAGAGAGGACAAACAGAGCCCCCTTTGGCAGTTGCAAGAACCTAAACATGCAGCATGGGAGTCACAAACTTTTTTAGTCGAAGTAAAAGCTCTTGAAGGGTGGATAATGTCTGATCGGCAGATTTATAAATCTCCTGCATGTTAAATGTTATAAAACAGGCTGCAGCTGTTAATGGTCTTATTGAGTTGGCATGGAGGATGTGAGAGACTGTGGAATGTTACTTTGGTGGTGATAGTGAAGCAGAGAGAGGGTGTGAAGGGTTGTGAGGGTAAAGGATCTAAGAACTTCTACAATAGCTGGGACAAACTCTCAAAAAGCACTGATGCAGATCTTCTGACCAACCTACTGTGCAACCTGCCGATCAAGTAGCTGTATACACTCTCTTCCTTCTTTTCTAAGTAAATGCAGCTCTTGGACTCCATTTCACATTGATGAACTTAATTTTTATTGAGTTATGTGTAGATTACTTCACATTATGCTCCTACTTTCAAGATTGTCTTCTCACATTTCCACTTTGATTTCCTTATTAATTTCCCAGGATTCCTAGGTTTTTCCAGAAGTTGGCTAAGTGTCAATTTTGGCAAGAATTGGGGGTGGTTTCTCTCCTTGAGCCCTACAAAAATTTCTCAAGCTGATTTCTAAAACTGGCCAAGTTAGTTATGCACCATACCTCTCCGATGCCTTACTCGTCTTATCATTCCTCTTGCCAGAGGCAGAAGTACTTGCCATCGTCAGGCTCACCCAGGTTTCACGGTGCTGGTGCCTTTTATAAAGCCCTGACATGCACTCAGTCAAGTGCTTCCACACAGGAGTTGCCCTTCACCATATACATATCGGGAAGGGAAGCAAAACAAAATGCCTCTCAGGGCACATAGGTGTAATAGTGGCATGTCATTTGCAGATACAAGTTGTAAAGGTGTTGCTATTTAGGAACCAAGCTCCACAGGCTGTCCATCCTTAGCATCATCCCATCTGACAATCCTGCATAAAGGAGTGCTACACTTTCCCTAATACCTTATGTAGCCTATCACGTATTAATTATTAGGTGGCACAATGATGCAGTGGTTAGCACTGCTGCCTCACAGTCCAGGGACCTGGGTTTGATTCCAGCCTTAGGTGACTTCTGCATAGAGTTTTCACATTCCTCCATGTTTGTGTGAGTCCCCTCTGAGTACTGCAGTTTCCTCCCCACCGTCCAAATTTGGGCAGGTTAGGTGGATTCGCCATGCTAAATTACCTAGATGGTCCAGGGATATGCAGGCTAGGTGGAGTAGCCATGGAAAAATGTTACAGTGACAGGGTAGGAGGGTCAGTGTGGACTCAATGTGCTGAATGGCCTGCTTCCACACTGTAGGGATTCTATTATTCCATGAATTGCCATGCTTCACTGTGCAATCATCAAAGCCAAGATAGTTGAGACCATCAATACTCCCTGATTTCCCCCTCCCACAGCAACCCATGTTTTTCAACCCCCCACAGCCTTCACAATTCATTGTTCCTTTCTCGTCCTAGTGAACTGCTTTCAATCCCCATAATCGAAGTGACTTCCATTGAGTTGACCTCCAGGACAGCCCAACTGCTAACCTACCAGACCCCTGGTAGATCTGTGTCCAGCTCCCCAGTTGATTTATCACTGCTTCTGGACTGGTTCACTGGACCTGCAGAACTGACAACAGCCAACTCCCTGGATTGTAAAAGTACAGACTCACTGCCCTTGACCAATCTCAGTGGAAGATGGACCATGTTGAAACCCATGGACAAATAAATGATGAAGCCCTTGACTTACAGTGCCAAGACATCCTGGCTGAAGGTTTCTTCCCTTGTCCTGACTGGGAACTACGTAGACATAAGTGGTGGTTTTGCTGTGTGTGCTGCTGACAAACAGAGTAAGTGTGAGTTTGACGTAGCACTATGTGGGCATTAACATATATGCTCCCTTGACTGATTTCTGCTGACAACCATGATATGTCTGCACTAAGCCCCAAGGCAAGGTAGAAAGACAGTGAAATTTTAAGCTCTTGTTGAAGGCCAAAGCACAAAAAGGCAAGGTAAAGCAGAGATAGTGTGAACATCGAAGTAGGCACAAAGTGAGCGAGCACTAAAAAAAAAATTAAGGAGCCCTGAGATGCATATTGGTTCAATCCCATACATTGTACATATAGTGTACGGGAGTTGGAGAGTTCAGTGGCGCAGGTACTTGTCTGCTGCTAACATCCATGAACAAGAGAGGGGACAGTTGCTGTCTAGGGATTCCAAGAGGGCTAGAGGAGCAAACAATGAGCTAGAGTCACCAGGTATCCCCTCAGAATTTCATGTCAGAAATCATTACTGACTGGGTTTCAGTCCAGTGGGTTTGGGAATGGGAAACTGCAGACAAATAACTCAAAATTAGAAAATAATGAAATGCGATGCATGCAAATGATTGCAAATAGGCCTTTTCCACTCACTGGCAGCAATTTCATCTCAGTGTTCACACTTAGTTAGAGAATTGGACTCTTTCTTCTCAACATCAAGAATGTAAAATAGTCCAACAGCAGCGACCTCTCCTAGATCAATAAGCCCAGAATTAAAGTGCTAATCATTCAAATCATCTCGGCTGAGCAAGGTATGTCATGCATAGGGATGACAAGATTCCTGCAGCAACTGCTCCTCTCCGGTCTTGATCATGGCAAGCGGCTCTAGGGGTCTTGAAACTGATTTTGGAATGTTTTAAAAACATCCTGAGGAGGTCAGACATCCCTGAAATGCATGAGGCCCTGGTTTCTGACTAGCCAAAATGTTAAAAAGATTCATTTGTGAAGACATAAGACACTTTGAACAACTTTGGCAGAGACAAACAGAGGTGGAGTAGAGGCTTTCGCCACTCACAACCTTCAGTAATTCATCTCGTCAATGCTTTGAGCACAACTTTCCCTGGATCTGGCAGTGTCTGCAGATAACTCATTGAAACACACTGACTCTTTCACAAGCCCTGAGACCAGAGCTGAAGCAGCACACTTTTGATTGCAAGCCACTGCTTCAGAAACGAAACAATTGATTCTTTGATATAAAACAAAGGTCTACGATCTAGAAAATCAAACTAGTTGTGGTTACTCAACTTGCTGATATGGGGGTGCAGTGGCATTAATGGTGAACGTGTAATCCAGAGGCCCAGGCTTACACTCTTGGGCTCTGATTCAAATCTTACATTAGCAGCTGATGGAATTTAAATTTAGTTTAAAAAATCTGGAATATTATGATCATCTCAGTAATGGTGACTCGGAAGTGATCATCAGTCCTTGGCACACTTGAGTACTGGACATATACATTGAGTATATGGGTTGGAATGTCATATTGTGGCTGCATAAGACTTTGATGAGGCCACTTTCAGAATATTACATTCAGTTCTGGTCTCCCTGCTTTAGGAAAGATGTTGTTGAACTTGAAAGATTCAGAAAAGATTTACAGAATGTTGCCAGGATTGGATGGTTTGAGCTCTAGGGAGAGGCTGAATAGGCAGGGGCTTTATTCCCTGGAACATCACAGGTTGAGGGCTAACCTTAAAGAAGTTTATAAATTCATGAGGGGCATGGATTGGGTGAATAGCCAAGTTTTTTTTTCCCAGGGTAAGAGTGTCCAAAACTAGAGGGCAAAGGTTAAAGGTGAGAGGGAGAAGATTCAAAAGGAACCTGAGCACTAACTTTTTCATGTAGATGGTGGTATGTGCATGGAACAAGCTGCCAGAGGAAGTGATGGAACAGGGTACAATTACAACATTTCAAAGGAATCTGGCTGGGTTCATGAATAGGAAGAGTTTAGAAAGATATGAGTGGCATGCTGGCAAATGGGACTAGATCAGTTTAAGATTATGGTTCGAATGGATGAGTTGGACCAAAGGGTTTGTTTCCCTGCAGTGTACCTCAATAACTCAAATCTCATTCCTGCTGATCTCGCCTTATTTTACCAACTTTCTCACCAATGCCCACATCATTCGGGAAAGATTCCATCACAAAACTCGAAACATTAACTTGCTGTCCCTCTAGGGATGCTGTCTGACTTTCTGTGATCTCCAGCATTGGTCGTTTTCAGTCTAGATACCAGAATCTGCAGTAATTTACTCCTACTTTCTTAGAATGTCTGAACATGCATTAGGGATACCAGTGGGTCTTAAGCATTTTTCATTCATGGATCCAGCACCTAAATTATAATGAAATATAATACAGATGCTGAAAATCTTATCAGCAAATCTGGCTGCTTTTATGGAAGGAGTTAACATTTGGAATGTAATGTTGGACTTTTTTGGCGTCGTTGGCTCCATTTCTCTCTTTAGATAAGCAGCCAAACCTGTTGCACTCCTGAAGTACTTTCTTTTTTATTATATAAATTATTACATAAAGAACAAAGAACAATACAGCACAGAAGCAGGCCCTGCAGCACGTAAAGCTTTCATTCCTGATCCTTATTTAGACCTGCTACTAATTGCCGGCATAGTGACTCAGTGGTTAGCACTGCTGCCCCACAGTGCCAGGGACCCGTGTTCGAATCCTCAGATGACTGTCTGTGTGGAGTTTGCCTATTCTCCCCATGTCTGTGCGGATTTGCTCTGGTTTCCTCCCACAGTCCAAACATGTGCAGGTAAGGTGAATTGGCTAAGCTAAATTGCCCATAGTGTTCACGGATTTGTAGATTAGATGCATTAGTTTGGGGACTGGGTCTGAGTAGGACACTGTTCAGAGGATTGATGTGGACTTGTTGGACTGAGGGGCCTATTTCTACACTGTAGAGATTCTATGTCTATGTGGTTTATATCCCTCTGTTAGCCTCCCATTCATGTCTTTATCTAGTCATGGGATTCTGTTTTGGAGTATTTTCTCTACAATTTTGATATTCCTTTAGCCATTGCCCATTTGTCTCCCTTGACAGTCCCGATGTTCACAGTCTCTTCCATCTATTCATGATTCAGTCTGGGACTACTTACTGATGTTTCGCTTTTATAAAAGGGCCAATGTAGGAGGTTTCTCTGATGATTAGCCTCTAAAATAGGACAAATAGGTTCTGCTGTGATACAGTGTGACAATCAGTTGTTATCATTACTTTGGAAAAAGAATCACAAGAAGAATGTCCTTCAGCTGCTGACCTTCAGTTTTTATTTTAAGAAACCAGCCATGAGGGTGACAGGATGTCCATCACCATGATAGGATTCCATATTTTCCTGACTTACAGCTCAAAATTTTTCCTTGCTTTCTGAAGTTCTTGAATTCACGTCTGGCCCTCAACTGTAAGAACCAGTCACATAATTTCATCATTGTCTCCTGCTATATTGAATGTAAAGCACCATCTTCCAGATCAGTTAAAATAATCACTTTCTTTCATTATTAGTTCATGGGCCATGGGCTTGACAGGCAAGGATATTCCCCATTCCTTACTGCCCTTGAACAGATTGGCATGTTTAGCTATTTTCAGGGGCAGATAAGATTTAATCACATTGATGTGGGTTTGAAATGTGACCAGACCAGATCAGGATGGCAGATTTCCTTCTCAAAATGGCTTCAGTGGCTCAGCTGGATTTTTACAGCAGTTGATGATATTTTATGTTGTGGTGATGTCCACCTGATCCATTTGGGACACCTTAGGTAGATTCGCTGGTACCAGTTCTTCTTGTTTGTAACTGAATGAGTCATTGATTTCTGTGGAATAAGATAACCACACTGACAAAAGCAATTCCAGGTACCTATCACACTGCATTCCTACACGATTGGAATCTTTCTTGTACCCTCCAGAGTATTGATAGGAATTTCAGTCTTGAAGGAAGCCAAGTTTTTGGTTTTGAGGTGCCTGAAGTTCTGTACTGAATTAGATGCAAATCTTTGATTTCAATAAAGAGCACCAGCAGCAGAAATGATTGAAGCTTTTGACTTCGCCTTTCAAATACATAAATCACAGCATTATTAATTACACCTATGCTGCACTCCATTGCACACAAATCTGTCCTAATTCAGGATCAAATATGGACAATACATTAATTAAATTAATTAATTTACTTTAATAATTAATGTATTTAAATTTACAGATGCAATGTAGAGGTGACACTATTTGGAGTTATATTTCTGCAATTCTTTGCTGATTGGCTTTAAGTCAATTAGCTTCTTTATGGCTTTATTTTTTACCTTTTTGAGATTGACATCTTTTGCAGATATCAACAGCAGACATTCGCACAATTTAGTCCCAGAGTTGGTTATCGGGCTGTCCTTTGATCTGAGGGTGGTCATCAGTGTTAGTTCAAGAAAGATGGTATTAGTCACCATCAGAGTGATGCTTCCATTCCCTGTGCATTAGTCCCATTACACATGATGCAGTGATGGTAAATCCACAGTTTCAGATGAGCACCTCAGTGGTTATTCACTGATTGGCCAGTTCCACTTGGCTGATGCTAGCACATTTGTGAATACAACAGGAGAAAAATCGAGCTGCACCCATGACCTTTTACTGACAGATGGTAAATCTCTAACAGAACTGTCTGAACAATTGGAAGGAGAAAGTGAGGACTGCAGATGCTGGAGATCAGAGCTGAAAATGTGTTGCTGGAAAAGTGCAGCAGGTCAGGCAGCATCCAAGGAGCAGGAGAATCGACGTTTCAGGCATGAGCCTGCAGAAGGGCTCATGCCCGAAACGTCGATTCTCCTGCTCCTTGGATGCTGCCTGACCTGCTGCGCTTTTCTAGCAACTCATTTTCGTGTCTGCACAATTGCAAAGGATAACAATGTGGTCATATATATTTAAATAGGGTTTGATTTCATCCCATTTTCCAATAATATTATTCCACAGACATTGATACTATTACATGGAAGACGAAGACGAATAGTGTCAAAATTAAAATGACTGTTTACTTGAATTGGAGAACCGGTGTTGGACTGGGGTGTACAAAGTTAAAAACCACACAACACCAGGTTATAGTCCAACAGGTTTATTTGGAAGCACTAGCTTTCGGAGCGCTGCTCCGAACCACTTGATGAAGGAGCGACGCTCCAAAGGCTAGTCCTTCCAAATAAACCTGTTGGACTATAACCTGGTGTTGTGTGATTTTTAACTGTTTACTTGAAGTACCCTTGAAGTGGTAGCTTACCTATACTACCAGTTTCCATGCATCAGTTAATTGCCCTAAGGTATTTAACACCTTGATTTACACATACCATCGAAACCATTAACTTGTCTTGCTGGTAATAGGAGGAGAGATTTTTGTTTTGACTCACCTCTCACACATCAGGAGTATGTCTGGGAAATGATCCACTCCCAATCTATTACCACCTGTCTTTTATTAGGTGTGGTCACATTGGTACAAATTTTTGTGAGGGTTTAGAGTTCTGAAGTGGAACAATTACTTAAGTATTTTGTTTTGGTAAGTTTAGTCCACGATAATAACTCTAATAAGAGGCTGCATTTAAAAAAGCTCAAAAATTTTTGTTTCCATTTGATTTCATGCCAGTTTCATCATTTTGAGCATACTGTTGAAATACTACACATTGTCGCATTTTTGCCTCTGTTTTCCTCTTGCCTATGTTATCTGTATGTTACATGTAATGTACGTAAAGTAACTATAAGACATAGGAGTAGAGTACGCCATTTGGACCATTGAGCTTGCTCTTTTGGTGAGATAATGGCTGATATGATAATCCTCAACTCACCATTCCTACAATATCCCCATTGATTCCCTTGATTCCCTTCCTGATTAAAAATTTGTCTATCTCAGCCTTTATGTACACTCATTGACATAACTTTGACAGCCCTCTTTGTGGCAAAGAACTCTACAGATTCATGATCTTCTAAGAGAGAAAGAAATCCTCCTCATCTCTGTATTGAATAGGCAAGCCTACATTCTAAGATTATACCCTGGGGTCCTAGGCTCACCCAGAAGGGGGAACAAACTTTCTGCATCCATGATGGTAAGCCTCTATGATTCATTCATGGTGCAATAAGATCTCTTCTCAGTCCTCTAAACCCCAGTGAGCACCAATCCAAACTAGTGAATCTGTCCTCAGTAGAAAATCCCTCCATATCCAAGGTCAACCTAATAAGTATGTCTAATTTTATAGATATTTCCATCGATATCTTTGAAGAATAAAGAGAAATAAGTTAATTGGATTCAAATCTTCCAGTAGGACGATAGCTCTTGCCAAATTGTCAATTGGACTTGCATGTTAAGATCATGCACAAGTCCTGATATTGCTCATTCTACAGGATTAATAAATCAGTAATTACCCTGCATCTGGAATCCTCTGAAAAGTCTCCAATGCTGAATTGGAGTTGGAGACTTTGGATGATTTCAAACCATTTACCTGAATAGTTATGTAGGGAATATTAGAGGTTTTTAAACTGCTGTAACTACTGACAAATGATAAACCTGAACCTTGATATATAACTGATCCTTTGTCCCGTCTCCACGACCACAGCCTGATCTTCCATGGATTCCTAATTGGCCTCTCTAAAACCCAACCTCCAGCTTTACCCCTCACCTCACCCTGAGACCCAAGGCCCTCATGACTTCCTCCCCGCATAGAATGTCCAACTCTTGTCTCCTTCTAATCCCTTGTCCTGATAGCACCCAAACCCCATGCCATCTAACCTTAATTCTCAGACATATATATTCATCAAACATCATGGTTTGCCATGTTCATGTACATGACCAACCTTTATTTGATTCATTAAGAAATCCCAGTCCACATTTCAAATGTGTTGTTAGGAAATCATCTCCAATAGTTTCCATGTGTGCCTTTCTTCAAAGTTTTGCCAGTGGGAATTGTTTTGTTTGGCCTAAAAGGTAACCCCACTATTAAAATGGATCAGACTTAATTTACTAGCCGCACCTTCAATCCCTTTCCCACCTGAAAGTTTCTGGCAAATTATTATGTCCCAGTAAGCTTATGCCTGCTGTCAAAAGGTTTACTCGAGATAAAGCATAATGTGCCAATGTAGCTGTAGGAGTATCAGCATGTTTCTATATAGCGATCAATTTTATTCATGTCAAAACAGTAATATAAAGAAATTTGATTTGAGTGATGTTCTTGAAAAACCCTGGGCTCAATTCAATGTGTTTTTTGGCTTTGTCTGAGTTCCTTTGATATTCCTGAAAGGATTTTCACTGCAAGACCGAATGAGATTTCTCACCAAATCTTACTAAATGCATTAATCACCTACTCTACTGCCTTGTTGAACCTCATGTCTGATTCTAACCCTATCTTACCATGATGTTACTGGAACAGATTGCCTCTGCTGGGATATCTTGAAATTGACCAGTATCTCTATACTGGTACCATCTTTAACAGGATGTTGTTCATCCAGCCAAGCACTGGCAATCTGGAGCTGCCCTGCACAGTTCCTCACATTTGCCCTGGACATAAGAGACAAAGGCAATTTGGTGCTCCACTTTGCAAGCAGGGACCTGGAGACCCTGCTGGATGGGGTGGTGTGTACGTGAGACATCCTGTTCCCACAGGACAAGCAGAGGAGGCCACAACACCAAACCATGACAGCATGGTCCAAGGTTGCCACCAGGCTCAGTGCAGTCTCGACCATCTGTAGGAATGCTCCGCACTCTACTCTGCCAGCCTAGGTGCCACAATCCTCCCACCGATACCTTGAACTCACTCCATCTTCTGCCACCTAACAAGGATTATGCATTACTCCTCTCATTATTGCCTGCAATATCTTCCCTCAAACACTCTGACCAACAACAGCCTCCAAAACCACTAACTCTGTATGCTCTCTTTGCTGCCTACTCATGGAAGTTGTGGCAGAACCCAAACTGAGCAGATTAGGACTGAGTAACTATCACTAGGTAGCAATGTTGGTGACATGTTCCATCACTTTGCTGATGATTTGGAGTAGACTGAAGGGGCAGAAATGATTTGGATTTGTCTTGCTTTGCATGGAAAAAGCATTCCTCGGAGATTTTCCACTTTATCAGTTTGATGTCACTGTTGTGGTTGAACTAGAAAAGTTTGAAAAGGACATTACCTAGATCTTCCACTCACAGTTGTGTAACTGCAACTGAGACAAAGCATATATTAAAAAGTTTCAGTAAATATATTAGATGTCTATGGCTCAAAGGTAAAAGACAGAGGATGGTGGTGGAGGGTTGTTTTTCAGGCTGGTGGCATGTGACCAGTGCAGTGCCACAAGGATCGGTGCTGGGTCCACAACTTTTCATCATTTGTATCAATGATTTGGATGTGAGCATAAGAGGTACAGTTAGTAAGCTTGCAGATGACACTAAAATGTGTAGTGGCCATTGAAGAAGGTTCCCTCAGATTCCAATGGGATCTTGATGAGATGGGTCAATGGGCTGAGGAGTAGCAGATGGAGTTTAATTTAATTAAATGTGAAATGCTACATTTGGGAAAGCAAATCTTAAACAGGACTTATACTGTAATAGGAAGGTCCGAGGGAGTGTTGCTGAATAAAGAGACCTTGGAGTGCAGGTTCACAGCTCCGTGAAAGTGGAATCGCAGGTAGATAAGATAGTGAAAAAGGAGTTTGGTATGCTTTCCTTTATTGGTCAGAGTATTGAGTACAGGAGTTGGGAGGTCATGTTGCGGCTGTACAGGACATTGGTTAGGCCACTGTTGGAATATTGCATGCAATTCTGGTCTCCTTCCCATCAGGAAGATGTTGTGAAACTTGAAAGGGTTCAGAAAAGATTTATAAGGATGTTGCCAGGGTTGGAGGATTTGAGCTATACGGAGAGGTTGAATAGGCTGGGGCTATTTTCCCTGGAGCATCGGAGGCAGAGGGCTGACCTTATAGAATCATAAAATCATGAGGGTCATGGATAGGATAATTGGACAAAGTTTTTTTTCCTGGGGTGGGGGAGTCCAGAACTAGAGGGCATAGGTTTCGGATGAGAGGGGAAAGATATAAAAGGGACCTAAAGGGCAACTTTTTCACGCAGAGGGTGGTGCATATATGGAATGAGCTGCCAGAGGAAGTGGTGGAGGCTGGTACAATTGCAACATTTAAAGGGATTTGGATGGGTATATGAATAGGAAGGGTTTGGAGAGATATGGGTCCGGTGCTGGCAGTTGGGATTAGATTGGGTTGGGATATCCAGTCGGCATGGACGAGTTGGACCGAAGGGTCAGTTTCCATGCTGTGCATCTCTATGACTGCATGACCCTAAGTTATTACTTCTTGTCATGGAAATGAACGGCACAGAAACAGACTCTTCAGTCCAACTAATCCGATCAGATATCCTAAATAAATCTATTCCCATTTGCCAGCACTTGGCCCATATCCAACAAAATCCTTCCCATTCATATACCCATTCTGATGCCTTTTAGATGTTGTAATTGTATCATCCTCTACTACCTTCTCTGGCAGCTCATTCTATACACGCACCTCACTCTGTGTGAAAAAGTTGCCCCTGAGGTCCCTTTTAAATCTTACCCCTCTCACTCTAAACCTATGCCCTCTAGTTCTGGATTCCCCTACCCCAGGGAAAAGATCTTGTCTATCTACCCTATCCATGCCCCTCATGATTTTGTAAACCTCTATAAGGTCACGCCTCAGCCTCCGACGCTCCAGGGAAAACAGCCACAGCCTTTTCAGCATCTCCCTATTGCTCAGATTCTCCAACCCTGGCAACATTCTTGTAAATCTTTTCTGAACCCTTTCAAGTTTCACAACATCATTCCTTTAGGAGGGAGATCAGAATTGTACACAGTATTCCAAAAGTGACCTAGCCAATGTCATGTACAGCCTAAATTAATCTAGTCCCATTTGCCAGTATTTGGTCCATATCCCTCTAAAACCTTCTTATTCATATACTTAGCCAGATGCCTTTTAAATATTGTAATTGCACAACCCTCCACTACTTCACGTACTTTGAGTTACTTACTGCTTTATGACTTGCATAACTTATAAACTCAGTCTTTTATGAGAGAAAAACATCCAAAAGGCTCCGATCCTTTCTAAACTAATCTCATTACAACCACTTGAAGTAGTGTTGGAATAAAGAACGCCAGACTATTCATCCATTCTCACATTGGGACTTAACAATTTGGGCAACATCTAACTCAGGGAATTTCAACAGGGGTACGATTGTAACAAATTAGGATGTCATGCCGCAATTTAAACCCACAGACGTAAGCAAAGATTCAGAAGCGCATCCACAAACATTCATTCCATCTACCGCCAACACTCAGTAACAGCAGTGAGTACAATTTATATAAATTCAAGCAGAACTTCAATAAGGTTCCTTAGGCAGCATCTTCCAAACCAACTACTGTCGAGAAGGATGTGGGCAGCAACCTGCACCTCAACTCCCCCTCCTTCCTGACATGGAAATATATTGCTGTTCCTTTAGTGTTCCTGGTTCGAACAGCATCTACAGTAATTGGATTGCAGAATTTCAAGAAGACAGCTCACCACAACCTTCTCAAGGACACCTAGAGATAAAAATGCTGGCCCAGCGCTCGTGCACCCACATCACATGAATGAAAGAAAATAACCCAATAGGTGCTGCCAAAATGTTCTGTCTTGTATTCCAAATTCTGCAGAATTCTGCTTTTGTTGAAATACATGAATGTGGTATTCAGCTGAGGCTGAGCAACAACATTCTCATGAAATTCTGATCACAGTGTGGACATTCACTAGGTGGCAGTGCAGTTGTATTGTCATTGTCGAAATTTTGAGTGATGCTGCCCTCTGGGGGAAATGAAGTCTTGTATTTTTGTACCTGACTTTGGAAAAGGATATTAGTTGCGTAACATAAAATGGATGAATTGGCTTTTGCTGAGTCTAAGAATTTATATTTCACTTACAATTGAAAAAAAAGATGTGAAAATTGGAAAGTGCATGAATGAAGTTGAACAGAAACCTAAGAAAGTTAAAAATCACACAACGCCAGGTTATAGCCCAACAGGTTTAATTGGAAGCACACTAGCTTTCGGAGCGACGGTCCTTCATCAGGTGATAGTGGAAGGCTCGATTGTAACACAGAATTTATCGCAAAAATTTGCAGTGTGATGTAACTGAAATTATACATTGAAAAATTGATTGTCTATTAAGTCTTTCATCTGTTAGAATACAGTGATAGTTTCACTTCTTTCATATGTAAATCACAAAACCTTTTTTTAAAGTTGCATTCTCGGGTTAGCTGTTAACAATGGTGATAGCTAGACAATATGTTGAAGGTCTTTGTGTATGTGGGTCTTTGTCTGTCTGTGTGTGTGTGTGTCTGTCTGGGGTGGGGTTGTAAATGTGAGAAAGTGTGTGTGTGTGTAGTGAGTGCAGAGTGTCTTAAGTCTGTGAGGGGGTGCATGTGTGAGTGTGGGAGTGTGTGTGTCTATAAGGGCATGTGTGGGTGTTTGTGTGCACGTCTGTGTGTACCTGTGGCCGTGTGTATGTGAGAGTGTGTGTGTAGGAATATCTGTGTGTGTGTGTAGTGCAATGGTGATCACCTGTAATGTGACATGAACCCAAGGTCCCGGTTGAGGCCCTCCCTATGGGTACCGAACTTAGCTATCAGCCTCTGCTTGGCCACTTCCCTCTGCTGCCTGTCCCAAAGTCCACCTTGGAGGATGGTCACCAGAAGGTCCGAGGCTGAATGTCCTGGACCACTGAAGTGTTCCCCAACTGGGAGGGAACCCTCCTGTCTGTTGATTGTTGTGCGGTGCCCATTCATCAGTTGTCGTAGCCTTTGCTCGGTTTCCCCAATGTACCATGCCTCCGGGCATCCTTGCCTGCAACGTATAAGATAGACAATGTTGGCTGAGTCACATGAGTTCCTGCCATGTACAAGGTGGGAGGTGTCCTCACGCGTAATTGTGGTATCTGTGTCCACAATCTGACACGTCTTGCAGCATCCACCGTGACAGGGTTGTATGGAGACAACCAGACACAGACAGACAAAGACCCACATGCATACATATATTTTGTGGGGTGAATTTGTACTTGCAGAGTTACATTGCACTTTGCTCAAAAACTGCATACATTCATGTAGAACTCTGAACTCAAAAACTGCATGAATTTATGTAAAACTCTGTTAGCTCACTTTTTAGATTAGAATCAATCTAAACATCAGGTCATAGACAGAGAACACAGGGGACTAACTCCTTCAACATATTGTCTAGCTATCACCATTGGTAACAGCTAACCCGAGAATGCAACTTTAAAAAAAAGGTTTTGTGATTTACACATGAAAGAAGTGAAACTATCACTGTATTCTAACAGATGAAAGACTTAACAGACAATCAATTTTTCAATGTATAGTTTCAGTTACATCACACTGCAAATTTTTGCTATAAATTCTGTGTTACGATCGAGCCCTCCACTATAACCTGATGAAGGAGTCTCGCTCCGAAAGCTAGTGTGCTTCCAATTAAACCTGTTGGACTATAACCTGATGTTGTGTGATTTTTAACTTTGTACATCCCAGTCCAACACCGGCATCTCCAAATCAAGAAACCTAACAAAGCAACATATAAAATTAGACATCTTAGGCAGTGTTGCAATGTTGAGGAGGAGAAATATAAGAGATGTAACTCCAGTCAGAAATCATTATGTGACTTGTCCCGTTCACATCACTTCACTACCAGAGACATCATGATCATGTGAAATGCACTTTGTAACTCACTGTAGACAGGCTCCACACTATTGCAGACTTTGCATCATTTTCATTATAAATAAATCTACAAGGATGATTATATACAACAATCGATAAAATAGAAAATATGTTATTTCAGAACAGTTTCTGCTGACCTGAAATGTTTGTCTTGTTCTCTGTACAGTGGAGGACTTGTCAAGAATTTTCTGCTTTTGCTTCAGATTTCCAATCTCAATTGTATTCTGCTTTGGCAACTATATAGTGGTTTCATAATCATGTGTTTTCATTGCTTTTTGCATTCATCTCAATATTTTTGTGATTTTAGACACCCAGAGTGATGTCTCGACACAAGGTTGTATTATATTGGCTGTTTCTGTTGCTAGTTTGTCATCGTGCACAAGCTGAATTTGGTCAGGTACGCAGTTCAAATCCTCCTCTTCTGGTGAGTAACTTCTTCTTTTAGTTATTCATGAGATATGGGCCTCACTGGCTGGACCAGCATTTATTGCTCAGCCCTAATTGCCCAGAGAGCAGTTGAGAGTCAACCACATTTCTGTGAGTCTGGAGTCACATGTAGGACCGACCAGGTAAGGAAGGCAGATTTCCTTCCCTGAAGGACATTAGTAAATCCAGATGAGCTTTTACTGATAATCAACAATGATCGATTCACGGTCATCAATAAACTCTTAAATCCAGAACTTTATTGAATTCAAATTCAATCATCTGCCATGGGGTGGGGGTTCAAAGCTGGGTTCCTAGAATATTACCTGGGTCACTGGATTAACACTATAGCGATAATACCACTAGGCCATTGCCTCCCCTAATCTAGGACAGAGTGTATAATATGTAAACCTTGCCTTTAGGAGAATGTACCTTGAAAGATTGTGCCATGTATACAGAAGATTGTGACTTTGTTCACCTGTGAGACTGCAATGAGTTTGCAAGCTGTGCATGCGCACACAGACACACACACACTCTCTCTCTCTTTCTCTCACACACACACACCTGTTGGTTGTGTAATATATACTTCATAACAGGGGAGGTGAGGGCACACTGGTATTGTCACTGGATTTGTAATCCAGAAACCCAGCTAAATTGAGTTTGAATTCCACCATGGCACATCGTTTATAGATTAACTTGTTCATAAATGTCATTTAAGAATATAAAACTGCCATGCTTATTTTCCCTGGCCTATATATGACTCCAAACATCTCAGTGAAGGAAAGGAAATGGAAGAATGACCTGGCATTAGAGATGACAATGGCAAACTCAAGCCCGTCAACCCTGCAAAGTCCTCGTTCCCAAATATGGGGCTCGGGCTAAAACTGGGAGACAATCTACACAATATGATACAGTGTGATGCACCCATACATTCATACCTTATACGCAATTAGATTTAGATTAGATTAGATATAGATTTCCTACAGTGTAGAAACAGGCCCTTCAGCCCAACGAGTCCACACCGACCCTCCGAAGAGTAACCCACCCAGACCCATTTCCCTCTGACTAATGCGCCTAACAGTATGGACAATCTAGCAGGCAATACCATCATCAGCAGATCTTTTGATCCTGCTCCACAGCTACCTCATGAAGGAGCAACACTCCAAAAGCTAGTATTTCCAAATGAACCTGTTGGACTTTATGCTGGTGTTCTGTGATTTTTAGCATCATCAACAGAGGCATTGGCACAGTACACTGTCATGATTGGAGTCCTCAACATTGATTCTGGACCCAATCACGTTTCATAATATCAGGTTAAACATGGATAAGGAAATCTCATGCTGACCTCTGGCTGACTCCGCTTGACTGATGGATCAGTATTCCTCCGGGATTAACAGCACGTGGAGGAGGCACTAAGGGTGACAGGAACCAGAATGTGCTCTGAGTGAGGCATTTCAATATCCATAAAGAAATGTGGCCCCAGTACTTAGTGAGCTTGTGGATTCCAATTGAAGGTGAAAATGTGTTGCTGGAAAAGCGCAGCAGGTCAGGCAGCATCCAAGGAACAGCAGAATCAACGTTTCGGGCATAAGCCCTTCTTCAGGAAGGCTTCTTCGGGCTTATGCCCGAAACGTTGATTCTCCTGCTCCTTGGATGCTGCCTGACCTGCTGCGCTTTTCCAGCAACACATTTTCAGCTCTGATCTCCAGCATCTGCAGCCCTCACTTTCTCCTCGAAGATTCCAATTGAAGGCACTACCAGACTCAAGCCGATAGGAAAAGACCAACAAGGGAGAAAAAGATACTTCACCTCATCTTCACCAATCTGCCAGTCACACAATAATATTTGAATGAGTGACCACTGCCCTTGAAGAAACAAAGTCCCATCTCCACACTGAGAATCGTGTTACACGGTACTATCATTGTGCTAATGAGAAAAAAACAACCAGCTTCAGTAACTTAACACTCCTCTTAATGGCCCAATAAACGAATCACAGATACTAAAAATGCTGCAGCTGTTGCCAAACTATTGTTATAGAGACAGATTCCCCTCCATAGTGATGGTGCTAACAACTGTTTCACAGCTTCAATTTTAAATTTTCATCAGATATCTGAGAGAACAAAGAACACAAGAGATGAGAGCAGGAGTAGAACATTTAGCTCAATGAGTCTGCTCTGCTATTCAGCACAATCATGGCTGATCTCAGGCTTCACCTATTCAATCTATCCTTTGATTATGTGAGAGCCCAAACATCAATCTATTCTAGTTTTAAACGGATTCAGCAATGATGACTCCCCAACTTTCTGGGGGATGGAATTCCAAAGATTCATAAACCTTTGAGTAAAGTAATTTTTTTTTCATCTCAGTCCTGAATGATTGGCTTCATAGCATGAGATTATGCCACCATGATCTAAATGTTCTGATAGCTTAAATAATCTCTCAGTATCTACCTGATCAAACCCCTTCAGTATATTGTCTTTTCGATAAAAACGCCTCCTACTTTACTTGTCACTACAGAATAAATATAGCCCATCATCATACGACAACCCAAGGATTAATCTTGTAAATATTCCCTGCACCTCTGAATGTAAATATATATTTCCCTGCATATATGAATCAAATTGGACAGTGCTCCAGATACAGTCTCATCAAATCGAACAATCATTGACTGCTGTAAAACCCATTCTGGTTCATTAATCTCCTTTAGTGAAGGAACTCCCACCCTTGGTCTGGCCTCTGGCTGACTCCAGACCCAATGCAATTTGGGTGACTCGTAACAATCTTCTGAAATGGCCCAGCAAGCCATTCAGTTCGACGACTGGGGATGGACAACACTGCTCCTGCCAGTGATTTCCACATCCCAAGAAAGACAAATGAAAACTAACATGCAGTTAGTCTTGCTGATTGCTTGCTGCACCTGCATTCTAATTTTTGGCACTTTGGTGGGAGCATAGTAGTTTTTACATCTTTTATGAAAAAGCTATGCTTTGTGAGTTTTTAAAATATTTTGAGTGAATGTTATGTATCTGTATATTTTTTAGACAGAACTGTGCAACCAAATAACATCAATGTACTTCAATTTAGGCAGAAGATCCTTCTTTAACAGAAGACAGTAATATTCAAATCCATCACAACAGACTGAAAAGAAATGGTAGGAAATGAATGCATGTTACGGTTTTAGATATTCCTTTGGATTTTTAAAGATTAAGGAGACATCCACAATTACTTCCTAATTTAATTTGCTTTTATGGGCTAAGATTTATTTAAAATTGTCAAATTGACTTTTGAAATTGTTTAAGTCAAAACTAAAGCAGCATTTAATGTGTGTAACTAAAATCTTAATTTCAAAGTACGAGGAAGAATGCCAGAACACCTTGTTGTCAGTCTTCCGTTAAAATCCTTTAAGCTAGTATAATTGTTGTTAAGCTTTTTTTTATTTTAAAGGATAAGTACTCTATTCTCCAGATTACAATATCATCCACATTTAGATTGTGGAATCCACCGCAAACAGTTCTTCCGACAATGTTGATATTGATCTTTGATCTAAACTATAGCACAGTGACTTTCATTCTGAAGAAGTACAGAGCCAGTAATACATAATTAGTAAGAAACATATTGAATGTGACAATACATAACTCAAATATGCATAACCCTTTCATGTTGGACAATTCGGTGTACAATTTTAAAGTAAAATTTGTGTTTATGTTATATATAATGGCAAAAGGAGACATTCATAGGGCTAGCAAATGACAACTAATTTATTATTTTATTAATAGTAATGTTGGATAGTACTAAGGATCAGCACTGGGACCCTTCCAGATTGTTGTGTGTGTTCCAACTGCTCAAGCGAGTCCGGAAGTGCTATTGTCAAGGATGCTGGCAGATGACACATTTTGCTATGTGTTGGGGCTTATGAAAACGTGGTTAGAAACAAAAAAAAATGCAGAGGCTGGAAGCCAAGGAGACAAGTGGCAGGCTGGAAGAACACAGCAGGCCAGAAAGCATAAGGAGGTGGAGAAGTCAACGTTTTGGTGTAACCGTTCTTCAGGACGAGCAGGCATCTGGAGAAATGAAGAAAGGTTCTGGAAGAGAAGGGATTGCATATCAGTTCATCAAATACCCAATTTATTGTTTATCAGTTTGAATCTAGGGAAGAGGTTCAGAAGATTTTGGACAGTGTTTTCCATGCTTTGAAGACTTGGACCAGTTTATGTATTAAAGACACTTTATCCAACCTCTCTTATCAGTGAGGTAGACAAAGTGACACAAAATTCAGCTTGCAGTTCAACTTAATTTTAATAATCAAAATATTCCTTATTAAAATCACCATATGTGCATTTCCCAAATTCCCACAATATTTAGACTCTATTTGGCAGTGTCCACCTGAGAAAAGATATTACCTGCAATGGTTTGCATGTTTATGCTGGGCCAGTGCAATCCCCTTCCTTTCCATTGTTGAGCTGGCTCTCTTCTACAAAGGAGGGTCCCACAGGTCAGGATGGATCTTGTCCATGGTTTTCTTGGATTGATGCACAATCTTCTGCCACGAGTCTTTCTGCAAATCTTCACTGTGAGTCTTTACTGAGGGGGTTGCTGTCAGGTGTATGTTTATATCCTTGTTATAGTGTCATAGAGATATACAGCACGGAAGCAAACCATTCAGTCCAATTTGTGCATACCAACCAGACATCCCAAATTAATATTGTCCCATTTGCCAGCATTTGGCCCATATCCCTCCAAACCCTTCCTTTTCATGTACCCATCCAGATACCTTTTAAACATTGTAATTGTACTAGCCTCCATCACTTTCTCTGGCAGCTCATTCCACACATGCACCACTCTCTGCGTGAAAACGTTGCCCCTTACATCTCTTAAGTGTTTCTCTTCTCACTTTAAACCTATGCCCTCTACTTTTCGCCAACCTCAGTAAAAATACCTTGTCTATTACCTTCTCCATGCCCCTCATGATTTTATAAACCTCTATAAGGTCACCCCTCAGCCTCCAATGCTCGAGGGAAAATAGCCCCAGTCTATTCAGTCTCCCCCTGTAACTCAAACCCTCCAACCCTGGCAACATCCTTGTAAATCTTTTCTGAACCCTTTCAAGCTTCACAACATCCTTCTATAGGAGGGAGACCAGAATTGCAGTATTGCAATAGTTGCCTAACCAACAGCCACAAGATAACCTCCCAACTACTATTCTCAATGCTCTAATCAATAAAGGCAAGCATACGAAATGCATTCTTCACTATCCTGTCTACTCGCGACTTCACTTTCAAGAAACTATAAACCTGCAGTCCAATGTCTCTTTATTGAGCAATGCTCCCAGGACCTTACCAATAAGTGTACAAATTCTGCAATGGTTTGCCTTTCCAAAATGCACCACCTCATATTTATCTAGATTAATGTGGTGGAATAGTGGCTCAATGGTTAGCACTGCTGTCACACAGTGCCAGAAACCCAGGTTTGATTCCCGTCTCAGGCAAACTGTCTGTGTGGAGGTTGCACATTCTCCCCATGTCAGCACAGGTTTCCTCTGGGTGCTCTGGTTTCCTCCTACAATCCAGAGTTGAGCAGGTTAGGTGAATTGGCCATGTTAAATTGCCCATAATGTTTAAGGATGTGTAGGTTAGGTGCAGTAGTCAGGGGTAAATGTAGAATAATAGGTTAGGGTAATGGGTACTCTTTGGAGAGTCATTGTAGCCTGTTTCCCACACTGTTGGGATTCTATGATCTAAACTTCTTCTGTTCATAGGTCAATTGGATCAAGATCCTGCTGTACTCTGAGGTAACCTTCTTTGTTGTCCATTACACCTCCAATTTTGGTGTCATCTGCAAACTTTCTATCTGTATCTCCTATGCTCATATCCAAATAAGTGATGAAAAGCAGTGGACCCAGCACCAATCCTTGTGACAAACCAATGGTTATATGCCTCCAGTCTGAAAAGCAACCTTTCACACCACCGTCTGTCTTTTACCTTTGAGTCAGTTTTTTATCCAAATAGCTAGTCCTCCCCGTATTCCATGGGATCCGGCCTTGCCAACAATCCACCATGAGGAACCTTGTCAAACACCTTACCGAAATCTATATAGATCACATTCATGCTCTGCCCTCATCAATCCACTTTGTTACTTCTTCAAAAAACTCAATCAGGTAAATGAGACATGATTTCCCACGCACAAAGCCACGTTGACTGACCCTAATCAGTTTTTGCCTTTCCAAATGCATGTAAATCCTGTCCCTCAGGATTCCCTCCAACAACTTGCCCACCACTGACATTGGGCCCACTGGTCTATAGATCCCTGACATTTGCTTTCTGCCTTCTGAAATACTGCCACCATGTTAGCCTACCTCCAGTCTTCCAGCACCTCACCTGTTACTATAGATGATACAAATATTCAACTCCCCCTCCCACTCTGCCGATGATATGCAGATCCTGGGCCTCCTCCACCTACGCTCCCTCACCACCCAACGCCTGGAGGAAGAACACCTCATCTTCCGCCTCGGAACACTTCAACCCGAGGGCATCAATGTGGACTTCACCAGTTTCCTCATTTCCCCTCCCCACACCTTACCCCAGTTCCACCCTTCCAGCTCAGCACCACTCCCAAGACCTGTCCTACCTGCCTATCTTCCTTTCCAAGTATCCATTCCACCCTCCTCTCTGACCTATCACCTTCATCCCCACCCCCATTCACCCATTGTACTCTTTGCTACCTTCCCCCACCCTCCTCTCTGACCTATCACCTCCATCCCCACCCATATTCACCTACTGTACTCTATGGTACTTTCTCCCCACCCCCACGCCCACTCCCCTCTCATTTATCTCTCAACCCTGGAGGCTTCCTGCCTTTATTCCTGATGAAGGGCTTTTGCCCGAAACGTCGATTTTTCTGCTCCTTGGATGATGCCTGACCTGCTGTGCTTTTCCAGTATCACTTTAATTCAGACTCGGGTTTCCAGCATCAGCAGTCCTCATTTTTACCTATCTCAGCAAGGGGCCTAGCAATCACTTCCATAGCTTCCCAAAGAGTTCTCTGGTACACCTGATCAGGTCCTGGGGATTTATCCACTTTTAAGCGTTGTTGTGGTTCTGTTCGCTGAGCTGGGAATTTGTGTTGCAGACGTTTCGTCCCCTGTCTAGGTGACATCCTCAGTGCTTGGGAGCCTCCTGTGAAGCGCTTCTGGCGAATACATTGTATAGGTGTTCTTCTTTCTCTTTTTGCAATTCTGGTGTACTGCAGTATGTTGTGGCCCTTTTGAATAGTGTCTTGATGCAACTTCTTTTGTGTGTGTTGGGGTGGTTGCAAGGACTGCACAAAACACTACATAGGACAAACAGGAAGACAGCTAATGATCCGCATCCATGAACAGCAACTAGCCACGAAACAACATGACCAGCTATCCTTAGTAGCCACACACTCAGATGACAAGCAACATGAGTTCGACTGGGACAACACTACTATTATAGGACAAGCCAAACAGAAAACAGCCAAGGAATTCCTAGAGGCATGGCATTCATCCACAGATTCAATCAATAAGCACATCGACCTGGACCCAATATACCGGCCACTGCAGCGGACAGCTGGAACTAACAACCGGAAGCGGCAGATTCAAACCACTACAAATGCCGGAGGAAAGATCACAGAAGCGCTTCACAGGAGGCTCCCAAGCACTGAGGATGTCACCTAGACAGGGGACGAAACATCTGCAACAAATTCCCAGCTCGGCGAACAGAACCACAACAAAGAGCACCCGAGCTACAAATCTTCTCACAAACTTTGAACTTTTAAGTGTTTCAGACATCCAGCACTTCCACCTCTGTAATATGGAAATTTTTGAAGAGGTCGCTACTTATTCCCCCATGTTCTCTATCTTCCATATCCTTCTCCACAGTAAACACTGATGCAAAATACTCGTTTAGTACCTCCCCCATTTCCTGCTGTTCCACACATAGCCTGCCGTGCTGTTCTTTATGGGGCACTATTCCCACCCTAGTTACCCTTTCATCCTTAATGTATTTGTAAAAACCTTTTGGATTCTCCTTAGCCCTATTTTCCAAAGCTATCTCATGTCCCCTTTTTGCCCTCTTGATTTCCCTCTTAAGTACACTCCTACTGCCTTTATACTCTTTGAGGAAATCACTACTGCTGTCTATACCTGACATGTGCTTCCTTCTTTTTCTTAACCAAAACCTCAATTTCTCTAGTCATCCAGCAATCCCCACACCTACCAGCCTTTCTTTCACCCTAATAGGAACATATTGTCTCTGTACTTTCGTTGTCTCATATCTGAAGGCTTCCCTTTTTCCAGCCATCCCTTGACCTGTGAATATTCACACCCAATCAACTTTTGAAAGTTCTTGCCTAATACCATCAAAATCAGCCTTCCTCCAATTTAGAATTTCAATTTTAGATCTGGTCTATCCTTTTCCAATGCTATTTTAAAACTAATAGAATTATGGTCACTGGCCCCCAAGTGCTTCCCCACTGACTCATGAGTCACCTATCCTGTCTTATTTCCCAGTAGTAGGTCAAATTATACACCTTCTCTAGTCAGTACATCCAAATATTGAATCAAAAAATTTTCTTGTACACACTTACCAAATTCCTCTCTATCCAAGCCCTTTTCACTATGGCAGCCGTAGTCTATGTCTGGAAATATAAAATCCTTATGGTAACCATCCCATTATTCTTACATATAACTGAGCCCTCCTTACAAATTGGTTTCTCAGTTTCCTGCTGACTAATGGGGAGAACAGTACAATCCTAATAAGGTGATCATCGCTTTCTTATTTTTCAGTTCCATCGAAATAACTTCACTGAACATATTCCCAGGAATATCCTCCCAAAGTGCAGCCATAACGTTATCACTAATCAAAAACTGCAGTCTCCTCTTCTCTTTCCTCCTCCCCTCTTCATATCCTTCCTATAGTATCTATACCCTGGTTAATTAAGCTTCCAATCCTGTCCATCCCTGTGCCATGTCTCTGCAGTTGCTAAGATATCCCAGTACTCTGTTCCTGAGCATGCCCTGAGTTCATCTGCTTTACCTGTTAGGCCTCTTGCATTGAAATAAATGCCATTCAATTTATCAGTCCTACCTCGTTCTCTACTCTGTTTTGCCTAGCCTGTGTATTTGACTTAGTCTTTTTCCTAACTGTAGCAGTCTGAGACTGATCCACCCCAGACCTCCTAGAATGTTCTGTAGCCTTTGGTCAGTGGGGTCATGAGCTGGATTTAAATCATCCAGTGGGGTCACGCCAATATCCTTCACTGTTGCTATAGAATAAAGGAAGTAAACATGTGGCTAAAAGAGTGGTGTGGGAAATAGAGGTTCCTTTTCATGGGGCACTGGCATCAGTATTGCACCATAGGGATGTGTACTGCTGGGACGGTCTCCACCTGAACTGAGCTGGGACCAATGATGTAGCAAAAAGGGTAAATAGACTGGTCAACTGGACTTTAAACTGGAAATTTGGGGGTTGGGGGAAGGGTAAAACTTTCCCCAGTGGGAAAAAAAAGCAGCAGGTTAACTTCTGTAGGTCTGGATTCAACTGCGTGGAAAAATGTGAAAGAAATGATAGGAAAGGAGAACTCAGGAGAAGTTATTAAAGGCTCCAGCACAGATACAAATAAGACAGAGTGTTTGGAAAGGATAATCAATCAAACATCAAGCACATTGGGCAAACAAATGACAATGAAAAGACAGGCAGTTAATACATGATTGAAGGTATTATATCTGAATTCATGCAGTAGAAGGAATAAAAGGCATGTGGCGCAGATTAAAATTGGCAGGTATAATGTGGTGGGCATCACGGAGACATGATTGCAAAAGGATTAGGATTGGGAGCTAAATATCCAAGTATGTGCATTCTATCCAAAGATAGGCAGGTGGGCAGAGGGGGTGGGGTTGCCTTATTAGTAAGAAATGAAATTAAATCAATAATAAGAAACAAAATAGGGTCAAATGGTGTAGAATCTGTGTGGGCAGAATTGAGGAACAACAAAGGTTAAAAAAAAAACATAGTTGGAGTTATATACAAGCTCCAAATAGTATTCAGGAGCTGGCGCACAAAATACACCAGGTGATAGAAAGGGTGTGTAAGAAAGGCAAAGTTACAGTGATCATGGAGGATTGCAATATGCAGGTGGACTGGGAAAATAAGGTTGGTAGTGGATTGCAAGAAAAGGAATTTGTGAATGTCTACAAGATGACTTTTTGGAGCAACTTGTAGTGGAACCCACTTGGGAACAGGCAATACTGGATTTAGTGTTGCACAATGAGGGAGCTTAAGGTGAAGGAACCCTGAGGAGGCAATAATTAAAATACTATTGAATTTATTGGCAATTTGAGAGGGAGAAGATAGAATCTGAGGTAATGGCATTACAGCTGAATCAAGCAACTACAGAGGCATGAGGGAGGAGTTGGGCAGAATTGACTGGAAGAGGAGCTTGACAGGAAAGACAGTAGAACAGCATGGCAAGAGTTTCTGAGAGTAATTGGGGAGACGCAGGAGAGATTCACCATGTGGAAAAAGAAGCATAGTACACGGAAGATGAGGCAACTGTGGCTGACTAGGGAAGTCAGGGATAGCATAAAAGTAAAAAAGAAAGCATATAATGTGGCGAAGGGTAGTGGGAAACCAGAGGTTGAGAAGCTTGCAAAGACCAAAGAGGGCAACAAAAAAAAATAAGGAGAGAGAAGATTAAATATGAGGGTAAGCTAACCAGTAACATAAAGTAAAACTATAAGAATTTCTTTTGAAATATAACAGGCAAAAGAGAGGCAGAAATAGACATTGAACCACCGGAAAATGACGCTGGAGAGATAGTAGTGGGGAGCAAGGAAATGGCTGAGGAACTGAATAATTACTTTATATTAGTCTTCACAGTGGAAGACATGAGAAATATGCAAAAAAATCAAGAGAGTGAGAGGGCAGAGCTGAGTATGGTGGCCATCACAAGAAGAAGGTGTTAGAAAAACTGAAAGGTCTGAAAGTGGATAAATCACCTGGACCAGATGGACTACACCCCAGAGTTCTAAGGGAGATAACTGAAGAGATAGTAGAGACATTAGTGGTGATCTTTTGGAATTCACTAGAGTCAGAGAGGGTCCCAGATGACTGGAAAATTGCTAACATGATACCCCTTAAAAAGGAAGTAAGGCAAAACATGAATAATTACAGACCGATTAGCCTAACCTCAGTTGTGGGTAAGATTTTGGAATCCATTGTGAAGGATGAGATTTCTGAATACTTGAAAATGTGTGATAAAATAGAGCAAAGTCAGCATGGTTTCATCAAGGAAGGTCATGCCTGACAAATCTGTGAGAATTCTTTGAGCAGTTAACAAGTAGGTTAGACCAAGAATAGCCAATGGATATTATCTACCTGGACTTCGAAAAGGCCTTTGAGAAAGTGTTGCACAGGAGGCGACTGAGTAAAATAAGGGCCCAAGGTGTTAGAGGCAAGGTACTAGCATGGATAGAAGCTTGGCCGTCTAGCAGAAAACAGAGAGTGGGATAAAAGGATCCTCCTCAGGGTGGCAGCCGGTGACAAGTGGTATTGTGCAAGACTCAGTGTTGGGACCACAACTTTTCACTTTACACATTACTGATCAAGATGAAGGAACTGAGGGCATTCTGGCTAAGTTTGCAGACGGTACAAAGATAGGCAGAGGGACAGGAAGCATTGAGGAGGTGGGGAGGCAGCAGAAGGATTTTGATATGTTAGGAGATTGGGCAAAGAAGTGGCAGATGGAGTACAACATGGGAAAATGTAAGGTTATGCACTTTGGTAAGAATAGAAACATGGATTATTTTTTTAAATGGGGAGAAAATTCAGAAGTCTGAAGTGCAAAGAGACTTGAGACTTAGTCCAGATTCTCTCAACTACTGGCTCAAACTTGCAGGTTGAGTGAGTAGTTATGAAGGCAAATGTAATGCTGGCATTTATTTCGAGAGGACATAAATATAAAGCAGGGATGTACTTCTAAAGCTCTATAAAGCTCTGCTCAGATCACATTTAGAGTATTGTGCACAGCTTTGGGTCCCATATCTCAGGAAGGATGTATTGGTCCTGGAGCAGGTTCAGAGGAAGTTCACAAGAATGGTCCCAGGAATTAAAATCTTGAAGTATGAGGAATGTTTGAGGACTCTGGCACAGTACTTGATGGGGTTTAGAAGGATGAGGGGAGATCTAATTGAAACTTACAGAATACTGAATGGCCTGGGCAGAGTAGACATTGGAAAGATGTCTCTATTGGTAGGGGAGACTAAGACTCGAGAGCTAGAGTAAAGGGAAAACCTTTTAGAATGGAGATAAGGAAAAACCTTTCAGCCAGAGAGTGGTGAATCTATGGAATTGAGCATATTTAAAACTGAGATAGATAGGTTCTTGAGTATCAAGGGGATCAAGGGTTATGGGAAGAAAGTGGGAGAAAGGGGTTGAAAAACTTATCAGCTATGGTTGAATTGTGGCGCAGATTCGATGGGCTGACCAGCTTAATTCTGCTCCTATGTCTTATTGTCTTATGGTCTAAAGTGTGAGTACGAAGTCAATCAAGATGCCAGAATATCTGATTGATACTTGTCCAATACAGAACCCTCAGGCTGATCATAATTGCTTCCCTTTGACCCTTTGATTTTAGTTTCCACTGATCTCCATTGCTAAAAGCAGCTGTTTAGTTTAGTTTGGCCAAGTTTCAGTCAGTCCTGATTTCTCTGGCTATGGGTCAATGTCGAATTTCTGTAGTCACTTGACCACAGTCTCTCCTGTTGATCTAGTGAAAATTAGATCACAGGCTCAGAGACTGTGCTCTCATGGAGGCATGTCTCAAATTGCAGATAGATAGTCTAATTTTCTCAGTATCTGAGTTCCCCATATTGTTATTGGAGAACAATGTCCAATACCCAAACTATTTGCATAAGTCAATAAGCTTAATAGTACTATGTACAGACTAAACACATAAATCGAGAATTAGCCACTATTTACATACACTGGCTCATCCGCAAGTCTCTTTCACAATTAGCAGCATTCGATAGAATAAAATTCACACTACAACAATTTACATCGTCCTTTCGTGACGCAGTCTGAATATATTAATTTCTTGGCTCCCACTGTAGCAGCATAGAATCCACAGTTCATTTCTGGATGAATTTTTTCATCCAATCGCCAAATTTAACTGCCAATCATAGTAAGCAGGATAATTTACCCAGTTAGATGTGATAGCACATCTCCCAATGGGTTTATCTACTCATTTGAGCTCTAGTCCCAGCAGTCACAACCCCCCACTTAGTCACTTTGATTTCCCTGATAGTCTTCTGAACTTGCTGTGTCTGTTGAATAGCAGAAGCAAAATCTTTCTGAGCATTTGCCAATTGTGTCCGGACTTGCTGTAATCTTTTCTGGTAAAAGTTCAATGTCAATGTTATACTTCTCCCAATAGTTCCCTCAAGTTTGTCTGAGTTTGTCACTGACGTTGACAAAAACCTCACTCCTCCTGTGGTTGTGTGTGAACTCAATTTGATGTACCTTGGCTGGTGTCTGTGGTCGAATACAAAAGGTAGTGTTCTGGATGTTACACATGAAGGCCTTGTAATGGTAGTATTTTAGAGAAATTGTGATGCAGTATTCTCCTTCCCCCATACACTTCCCTAGTCATATCAGTGTTTAGGCTTTGGATATCTACAGTCCAATTTAGCACAACATTTGCCTGAAAAGTACTTATTTTGTCTGCTGATGGTTATCTTGATTAATACCTATGATCCTATCTAGCGTAAAGAAGAGTGCTGTGTATTTTAACCATACTCTTTCTTGGGTAATGCCAACAGTTTCCACCTCAATGACCTATACAGTTTGATTTGGTATTTCTAGCCTTTCCTCTGGGCTGGTAGCCAAACATCCCATTACTCTACATCCGTCTTTGGAAAAGCCCCATCCGTTACCCATGGTGCCTGTGCTCACGTAGCGATAATCTGAGCTCCCATTTGACTTCCTGTACACATCCAGCTGGTTGCTATCCCCAAACATCTCAGCTTTGTTGGAATGGACCCACAACACACATTTGCCTGCCTTAGGTGGGGCAAACCACATCTAGCCAGGATATGTCTACTCTTGTACAGTAAATGCTTCCACCAATTGTATCCTGTCAATCCAGCTGATGAGCTAGACCAACAGGCTCTATGTCATCATCCTAGAGAGGGGATCAAGGTAGCATCTGTTATTATATTAAATTTGACCAAGTTTCGATCCCTCCCCACCCTTCACCATCTGTGGACGTTTTTTTCTAACTGTCTGGTCGTGGCCAACATCAGCAAAAATCCTCCCAAAATTTGCTTTTATTGAATTCTCCCAATTCCCGTTTTGTTAGTCAATGGTCTGTGTCAAGCTTCACTTCAAGCCTGACCTCAGTGAATTGAAAATGGGGGATTGGAAGTGGGTCAGTGCATTGACACTGTCAGAGGTGCCGATGATTAAAATTTAGGATGGCAAGATTAAAAAAACGGCCAAAATGACCTTTGATTTGAATAAGACAAAGATGAGTTGACAACAAATGGCAGAAAGATGAAGATGGCCCAAAAGATTAAAATGATGATGATGGCTATCTATCATACTGCATGGTGCTGTAACCCTCTATGACCAGCATGGACTGGCAGATTCAGGCTACAGTGGTAGCAGACATTTATGACAATGTTCTTCTATGACCAGGATGGATTAGCAAAGTACCAGGGTTGAGGTGAGAGAGAATTAGTCCCCTGCCTTGGTGGGAATGCTCTGGCTGCTAGGAACTTGCTCATCCATCACATTGCAGTGGGAGCATTGGTATGACTGCCTTCATAAAGTGCTTGTCTCTGCCTCTGGACTATGGTGCCGGATAGGATACTTTCTTGGGTGGACTGATTGTAACAATCCCTTTCACTTCAGGGTTGCTGTGCACTGAAGGCTTTCTTCTTCTGGCTGAAATTGATGGGGCCAGCTGTGTTTCAGTTCCTGAGGTTGAGTCCTCAGGGCTGATCCAGGATCCTGACCTAGATCAGTAACCGATCTAGTCCAGGCTGGTCCTGGATTGGGATCAGGAATTTGGACCCTCTCTCATAAGCACACTCTTGCTCAGACACACTCACATACACCCCCACACTCACACCCACGCACACCCTCTCATAGGCTTATGCTCCAGCACACTCATACACGCACGCATACACTCACACTTGCACTCACTCAAACACAGACACTGACACACACTTGCTCTCCCTTTCTCTCGCTCCCCCGCCCACTGCCTCTCTGTAGCACACACAGACACATATACATCTATGGGGTGAATTTACATTTGCAGAATTGTATTTGCAGAATATTATATTCTATTTTGCTCAAAACACACACAGGCTGCAGACAGTCAATCCAGGCAGTCAATCCATTTGACATTTTATAAACTCCTACTTTGGTAATAGAACCAGTCTGACTCAAGGTTGGAATACATATAGACTCAAATCTCACACCTTTAATGCATTGTCTGAGCTGAGATGTCACTTTTTTTTAATAAAACCTTAAGTTATCTCGGGAATGTGACTTGAAAGAAGTTCTGGGATTTACGTATTAATGAATTGAAACCTGTAATCTACTCTAAAAGATGAAAGACTTGCCAGCAATCTAGGTTTGTTCAATTTTTGGTATCAGTTGCATGACACTATGATCTTATGCTATAATTTCTGTGTCTTAAGTTGCTGCCCCACAAGTTACCTGACAAAAGAGCAGTGCACTGAAAGCTCACACTTGCAAATAAACCTGTTGGACTATAACCTGGTGTTGTGTGATTTTTAACTTCTAATCATAGTACACCTTGCTCTGCTTTTCCCTTTTCACCATTATGATCCCCTCTCCTCTGTGTACAACCTATACATTTCTAATAGAATTTTCACTGTTGTCCTGTGGCAGAGGACTTCGACTTTGGGCTCTGTCAAGTCCAGCCCTGCTAAGGGTTTGACACTTATCATGGGGAATCTGGTCATAGAATGTGGAGGGGTTAAATCCAGTTGAACTGGAGGTGAGTTCCTTCTGAGCATGAGGACTGAGGGTAAAACTACATTGTAGGTTAAGTTGTTTTGTTGGATGACAACCTTTCGCTGCCTCCCTTTGAGGATGTGATTCATCCTCTCTACATTGTCACTGGATTGAGGATGGTAGGTGATGTGGAACATTTAGTTAATGCCAAATATATTCATCACCATCTGCATTACCTAGGCTATGAAATGGGTTTCCTGGTTTGAATCGATATTGTGGGAAGACCTCATCAAGTGAAATGGGTAATGCCTCTCCCCACTTGGTAAAATTTCCGCAGTAACCAGGATATACTTATATTCCCCATTACAGGGTAGTAGGGGACAACCTTATCTATTTAATCCACTATTGGGTCTAGAATGCCTTACCTCCTTGTCTGGTTTTTTTGTCTGATTTGTTTAGGGCACAGATGATACAATACTCAACATAATGGTTTATGCATTTACCCATTTCTTGCCACCAACACAACTCCTCAATTCTGTCAATTGTGGCTTCTGTTTCTTGATGAACTTGGACATTGTGGCATCAATAAATCACTTGACTTCAGTCCTGAACTGGAGTCACATAGCCTCCATCTTTTAGAACAAGTCTGTCCTTAGTACTTAACTTGTCTTCCCACTTGCTGTACGAGGTGGGGATCGTTCCCTCCCATACATATTGTAACTTGGTGTCACTGCTCTGAGCCTGCACCAAGTGCTTAACCTTAGTTTGGTTCACAGCGATGGCGTTATTTGTCCTGGAGTAGGGGGTTGCCGTGGTTCTCCTCCATGGGCACCCAATACATCTGTCATTATGTTCCCAGTTGGGGAGGTTCAGTGGTGGGCTCTAACGTTAATGACGCTGTATTTGCGACCTTGGAGAATAAATTTGAGAAGGTTCAGATGGAAGTTGTTTCCTATCACTTGAGATGAATTCTCTAGCTTCTCACAGTGGCAGGGAATCAGTTTCACTGTTGAAGATATCTGTGTAGTCTGAATTTATGTCTGCTGGTGGGGAGAACATTTTAGGGTGGCTGACCAGGTGGCTGACATGTGCTCATTGTGTTTGGAAGCTTCAGTGCTAACTCGATTGGGGGTTCACCTCTGTGATTCTCCACGTATGTACCACACTCCGTCTTCCAGTATCCATCTTCCACCAAAGAGCATTTATTGACACTTACTTTCATGTGCACATATCCTATTTATGAACTGCTCAGTTAATTCAGCACAGTTTGGAACTGAATGGTAAAAATGGAAAAGTTGGGGAATTCAGTTTTAACAAAGGGGACTGGATTAATTATGAATGAAGATTTCAGCCAATGAGGATAAAACAAATATCTCCCTCCCGTAATTGTGCTTTAGTACAATGTCTAACTAGTATTGCTTGAGAGATCTCAGTATTAAGGAAAAATAATGAAGACCTGTATTGGACTCAATGCTAACTCCAGTTCTCTCTTTACAGGTGCTGCAAGCTGAGTTTCTCCAGAATCCTCTTTTTTTTATTCTGATTGAAGTTTTATTTTTGATGATAAAGTATTGAGCAGGTTTGAATGGTTTGATCTTAGATTATGCTGTTAATTATTTTGGCATTGATCTAACTCTTTATTGTATTCACTGAATACTGCAGTTATTCAACAACGTGAATATGAACTGGACATTGAGGTAAACATAACAGAAAATTTAAGTGATGATGGCCTGAAGTTATTACTGAAAAGTGCAGTCTATCCAATATCAGTCCCTTTTGAAAATGGAACATTAAATATTACTAATGTCAACATTACAACAGGTGAGTGTAGATGAATTATATCAAAAAGCTTAATGCAATACAAAGATTGCAACGATAGTACATTTCATACTGATTTAAACTTGGCCTTTGGTTAATTGTGATATGGTAAAATATCACCAGTACTTTCTTTTGACATGACAATTTGATTTTAATCTTCATATCACTTTAGCTGAAAAGTCTCTTAAGCTTGGTTCATAACAAGTATGACACAGAGAAGGTGTTTTGGGGCTTCTCAAATACATCTGATTGTTTAGGTTTAGTAAGTTCTTCTGCTGCCTCACTGTAGAGTTACCATGTTATTATCAACAAACGTGCTGACAAATGCGGTGCTGTTGTTGTCTAGTCCACCAGCTGTTACCTACCAGAGACTGAATGCCGACTCATCACTTGCTCCTACCTTGCTGTGGACTGTGTTCCCACCACCAATCATCAAATCCCTGTTTCCTGAATTGATCTTCTTTGGAGATCTTCCCTCCATCACCTCAAACCTTTTTATGTCCCAACCTCAACATTGTTCCAACCTCCACAAACAGGCCTGTCCAGTGAAAATCAACATTTCAGCCTTTTCCTGCCTCACCAAACTGATTTTCTCCAAATCTTACTCCTTTATTTTCTCCAGTATCTTCATATCTATACCTGGATTGTTTGGAGCTTTCCACCATTTTAACAGGCCTCACTTTATTACTCCTAATGATTCTTTTCTCCACTGGTGCCTGATTTTCTACACCCACACCCTCATTTTGATAACTCTCTCCCTCCTTAAAAGGGAGGAACACCATCCTCCTTTGTCAGGTTGAACTTGCTCTCACATTGAATAATTTCCCCTTCAGGTCCACTTCCTATAAATTAATGTTGTTGGCTTAAGTGGCTGCATTAGTCTGAGCTATGCCTACCTTATAGTGCCATATGTGGAATGTTTCCTGTTCCAATCCTACTGTGGGTACACATGAAAATTATTATTTTTTTCTCCATACATTACATATGTAATTAGTGCCACTTTATGCTCTTGGTCTGAACTGGGAAATTTCATCAACTTTGTTTCCAATTTCCACCATTTTCCCATCCTTGTATAATCTGTCTTTGATCCTTTTCCCTTCCCTGAGTTCTGCTCTCTGCTTTCCTAGGTTATCAGCCAACATTCACTAACTCCATAGCTACCATGTCTATATTTCATCCCACAGCATTTCTGTGTTACAACCTACTGGAGTAACATGATGTAAATCAAGTCCCACTATTCCTGCAGTATATGCTAAAGTTCTTTTTTAAGGTATACATGTACCCCAATTTACCTGACTTTCAGATTACATTAGCTTGAAAGCATGGACCAGGATTCCGTAGTGAACATTATTTAATATGATTAACTAAAACTCTAATCCCCATCAAACAGTCTCCGCACGCACACATGTGCGTGCATACACACACACACATAAACACATATATACATACACACACACATACATACATGCACACATACACACACATATATGCACAAACACACATGCAACGCAGACACATACACAAAATACACACACACACACAGACACACACACACACCAGGAAAAATAGATTATAGATAGAGGTAGACAAAAACTGAAAACCCAGCTTAGTGGTCTTTGCTTTCCGATTCCAGTGTTAAGATGATCCATCTTCAGCTTGCCAGGTCCTTAATGTTCAGTTCTCTAGAAACTTACTCTGGCTTTAAGAATACTTGCAAATGATTTATGCTTTATCAGTTCAAAACTTACATCTCACAGAGACTATAGCATAAATTTTTCTTCAAGGTTAAGGTGAATTTTTACAGCAGAGAACAGACATCTGCTGGGAAGAACAACAGGACACCCTGCTGTGCGTTTCTTTCCCTATGCCTGGACCTGTTTCCAGTTCCAACTTGTTCAGTTCACTGACAAGTAATCAGTTTCACTTGTAAATAACCCCTCAGCTCCTGATTGTCTGCATATTGAGGAACCCATAGTCACAAAACAGAATTCACAATAGACATCAAATTACTTGCTGTGAAATTATCTAGCCTTTTTGATAAATCCCTGTTTTAAAACCAGTTCTTTCTCATTGCAGCCCTCAGTTCTTCAACACACAAAAATAAAAAAGGCGTGGTTCATACACGTGCAGATATTTTATTCCAATCTTCCAGATACTTGGTCTCTGCTTCTTTTGTTCAGAAAATGCAATCTTCCATAACAGCTTTTCCAGTAGGGCCTGCTTTATCCTTAACCTTAGCACAATGTAGTTGACAGGGCACTCAAACATGTCTATTCTATTTCACACACTTTTGCTTTCTCTCTTTGCTCTTCCTTCTGAGTGGCAATGAGATTTGCAATCCTTTCAGCCTCTGCAATCAATGGATCATTCTATGCTATTACTGCAACTGATCACAGCTATCCAAACCACTGCCCCAACCTTCCCCCCCCCCCCCCCAACCATATCAGCACTGTGAAGAGACTGTTCCTTCCATAACATTCTGGTCTACTCCTTAGTCTCCATTTAGGCGATCAGTTTCTCCATTTTCTCCAGTATGTTTTCATGCAAGTTCAGGAAAAACAACTGCTCCTCTACATCTTTGCACCTCACAACCCTTAGTTGCGCTGGAGAAGGTGGGGGTGAGCTACCTTATTACTGCAGTCCATGTGCTGTAGGTACACACACAATGGTATTAGGGAAGGAATTCCAGGATTTTGAATCAATGACACTGAAGAAACAGCAATAGATTTCCAAGTCAGGATGGGGAGTCTTGGAAAGGGACTTGCAGGTGGTGGTGTTCCCATGCATCTGCAGTCATAGAACATAGAACATAGAAGAAGACAGCGCAGTACAGGCCCTTTGGCCCTCGATGTTGCGCCGATCCAAGCCCACCTAACCTACACTAGCCCACTATCCTCCATATGCCTATCCAATGCCCGCTTAAATGCCCATAAAGAGGGAGAGTCCACCACTGCTACTGGCAGGGCATTCCATGAATGTCCTTGCCCTTCTAGATGTTAGTGACTTTGGAAGGTTTGAAAAACGTTGGTAATATTTTTGGAGATGATATACAATGCTTCTCAGCATTAGTCGTGGAGAGATTGACTGTTTATCTGTAGATGTGGAGCTAATCAAGTGGACTGCTTTGTCCTGGATGGTTGTTGGAGAGAGTTACTTTGGACTAACAATGCCATACTAACATTCCACACTGAGACAGTGAGAGTCAGTGTCTTCAGGGGTAGATTGACATCTGGATTCTAAGGATCAGAATACAGGGAGAGGTTACACAGACTGATGTAGTAATCCACTATATTTAGAAGGTTAAGGAGTGATTTGATAGGAGTTTTTAAGATATTAAGAAAAGTTGAGTAGATAAGGAGATCAAAATTATTTCTGGTAATAGGAACTGTTAGACTAGGGGACATGATTAAAATGTTTGTTCCTGACTTTTCAAGAATGAAACTAGAAAACATTTCCATACCTATCAGGTTGCAACTACCTTCACAAATGACAACTGATCAATTGTTAGTTTTAAACCTGAGAATGATTGATTTGTGGTCTCCGAAAGGTGTTACAGGATTTGCAACAACTATGATGTAATTGAATGGCAGAACAGACTTGAGGTAAATTGTCTGTTCCGATCATTGTAAAAATCACAAAAATGAAGCAGTCTTGTGAACATTACCACTACAATACCTGGACCATTATTATGAATATCACATGCGTCATGTATCTCAATTCCTTTTATATAAAGAGAAACACTAAAGAAAGGTTAAGAATTAATTGAATATTAGATTACATTACAGTGTGGAAACAGGCCCTTCAGCCCAACAAGTACACACCGACCCGCCGAAGTGCAACCCACCCATACCCCTACATTTACCCCTTACCTCACACTACGGGCAATTTAGCATGGCCAATTCACCTGACCTGCACATCTTTGGACTGTGGGAGGAAACCGGAGCATCCGGAGGAAACCCATGTAGACACGGGAAGAACGTGCAAACTCCACACAGTCAGTCGCCTGAGGCGGGAATTGAACCCAGGTCTCTGGCGCTGTGAGGCAGCACTGCTAACCACTGTGCTACCGTGCCGCCCAAATTATTGCTGGTTAATTTCACTACAATGCAAATAAGAATGAAATGACACATTTCCAGAGTAAATTGGGCTTTAATTTTTATAAACGGCATCATATATCAGTCAAAAATCACACAACATCAGGTTATAGTCCAACAGGTTTATTTGGAAGCACTAGCTTTCGGAGCACTACTCCTTCATCAGGTGGGTGCGATTTTTAACTTTGTCGACACACCCCAGTTCAGCACCAGCACCTCCTCATCATATCAGGCAATTATAGTTTCTGACCCTTTTAATTCAATGAAAATTTACGTAAGAATATATTTGTTAACGGTTTTCCATCTCAAGGTGCTTTGATGGCTAGATTGAACTTGTAGATCTCTACACTTAATTCACAAAGTGCCTCAAGAAATTTAATTACCATTGACTTGTTAGATTTGTTACATACATATTCATTCAATTACTAAGTGATAGGGAAAATAATTATTTTCAATGTACACGAAAAACATGGAGGAGAAAGTTGTTTGGAAAGTGTTGCTGTTTTGGGCGAAAGCGCACCCTACAATCTTACATGAACTGTATGGTTTTCCTGATTGGAATCATTGATAAAACTAATGAGAATTATTGTTTGCCACTTTGGAATCGTATTACATTGTTTGTATATATTTGATTGTTACTACATAAACTCATTTCTCCCCCATAAGCTAATGGAAATGTTTTAATTACATTTATTTTCACCTAGTTTGTCGGAATGTGAACAATGAAACTCAGTGCACATGCGAGGGTGGATTTATTTGGAACTCAACGTTCTGTAGTAAATACCAGTCTTGCAATGGGAGTATCACAGAGGGCCAGACCTGTGACTGCATCAGGAGTGAACCAACCGAAGGGATGTTCTGCATGCCCGAATCTATAATGACAACCCCTACAACAAGCACCATGTCCACAACTACACTAAGAACTACAACTCCCACAACAACATCAATGACACCCACAACAACGCCAACAACGCCAACAACACCCACAACAATGACACCAAAAATAACTTTGCCACCTGATTTAGGTAACAATGTTTATTTCTTCTGTATTCAATGTAATTATATCCTTGCTTAACCATGGTGATTGAAACAACATAGAGTATTCCACGTGTGGTCTCACCACGTCCTTTACAATTGTCATGGGATGGCTAGGAGCTGTCCTAGGGCCTGTGATATCTCTTTCTGTCCCTGCCCTTTATTCCTTGAGACCTTATCGTTCATATTAACATTTTCATGGTATGTTATTGAATACCTTTTGAAAATTCATGTATACTACATCTGATATTTTCCCTTTGTCAACCTAATCAGTTCCATCCTATTAAAAAAAATACATTTTTCTCACATGGTTTCTCTTTTGTTAAACTATGCTGACTTTGATAATTATATGAACTTTTAAATGTGTTATTCAGGCTTTCTTAAAAACATATTTCAGCACTTTCCTAATGGTTGTCGTCAGGGAAACAGCCTGTCATTCCCTGTGTTCTTTACTTTCTTTCCTGAAATGTATTACATTTGTTAACTTCCAATTTGCTGGGACTGTTTAAGAATCTTGGGAACTCTGGAAGACATAGCTAGTGCATTAAGTATCTCCTCAGCTATCCCATTTAGAACTTAAGAATGTAAGAAAAGCTGTCGTACAAAAACCCCAATCTGTTTTGAAGGTACATAATCCCCAACCCTGACAAATTTGAGGGCCATGAGAGAAGCCATTTGCACAATTTCAGGCCTGAAATTGCATAATACTATCACAAGTGCACTTTCTATTACAATATACAGATTTTTAAATAGGGGCTGCAGTGGTGCAATGGTGACACACCTACCTTTGAACTTGGAGGCCTGAATTCAAGTCTCATCTGCTTCAGAGGTGTGCAATAACATTTTTTGTATAGGCCAATTAAAACAAAATGGAACAGAAGTAGTTCATTCAGTTCCTTTGAGCCTGTTGTAGTTTAATCTCCACTTTTCTACCTACCTCCAAAACGCTTTGACTCCTTCAGTAAGATTCAAAGAGTAATCTAGCACCACTTGAAGAATATTCAATGATGCTGCTTCCCGAACATGCAGAGAAGAAAATTACAATGATCCATTCTGCTCTGAGAGAGAGAAAAACTCCTCGCATCTCCATCTAAAATGGGTGATCCCTTGTTCTTAAACTGTGGCCTGCCTTTCAGCATCCACCCTATCAGTGCCCTCAAGATCTTGGTAAGATTCAATAAAAGATCACCTCTCGTTTTTCCAAACTTAATGGATTAAGGCCCTGCCTGATAAGCCGTCCCTTTCTGCCCCCCCAGCACCATTCCAGATATTAATTGATTAAACCTTCTCTAACAAATTTATATCCAAACTATACAAGTTACTCCAGATATTCTTATCAGTACCTTATGTGACTGTAACAATAGATCCCTACTTTTACATTCAATTGCCTCCACAATAATTGACAACAGTCCATTTGTTTTTCTTAGCCCTTGTGACATCTGCACGCCAACTTGCTGTGTTTCATGCAAAGGGGGAAGGGTTTGGGTGAGTGCATTCTTGGCAGATTTCGTACAGCATCAACCTAAGGGTGATGTACTCCCAATATACATTGCGTGATTTTTATGAGAGAAGTTCATGGGGAAGAAATGAATCTGTGTGATGAGCAGACACAGCATTTTAAAGGCATTTTTGCACATCATATAGAGTAACATATGGATGATTTGGTGGAAACACTTTGGTCTGAAGCAGAACACATGGGTCCCAATTACAAATTTACATATACAACTTCTCCCTTTACTTATATAACCTCAGGAACTATTTTCATGCAGGTGCTGGGAAGCAAGAACAATATCTTTTTCATAACAAGACTCTTCAGCAAGATGTCAAGACTTTAAAAGGCTCACATTTTAGCTGCCCGGCTTAAAGGAGGTGTTCATTGTGACTAATCTGATGCTGGTATTTATGCAGGAAGTGAATCTTACCTGTGAAACACTGAGAAATAGCAAATAGTATGGGAGAGCAAGACCTAGGGTTTCAGATACAGCATTCAAGTTCTTGCTAGAAGTGAATAAAAGGAAAGATGTCCTCTATCCATAAAAGATACGCATGGTGTACCTGCTGTAGATATTTCCAGCAACTCAATGATTACAACATACTAAGATCATCACAAATATGGTGTCCGTGTAATTCACTCAAAAGTTGTTTTTTTGCATATTACAGATGCCACTTCCAAGCTCTAAGGCTATTGATCACACACAAATGCTGTGTGCACATGATCTTAATTTGATACCAAGTAATTCTTTTAATTTCATCGATTGATTATTCTATTTTGCTAAATAATCTGAGTGGCAATTTTATATTTTGTTTTTTTCTGAAGAATTCTACCCATAATTCTTTGTTGAATATTGGATTATAAAGTAAACAATGTACCATAAAGCAATTATGCATTTTTAATAGTTAAAGTAGTAAAATAATAATTTTTCTTTTTGCAGAACGACAGAGATATGCATTCAGAGTTGTCGGACTACCGTTTACAAAGGAACTAAGCAATTCTTCTTCATTAATGTTTAAAAATCGCTCAGATCAATTTAAGACACTGGTATGTCATAAATGGATAACATTGCAAAGTGAAAAAAAATTCTTTTTTTTCATACTGTCTCTTGCTGGCAGGTAACCCTGCCTGTCAGGAGTGTATAACAGAAGTTTTGATTTAAGTCCCTATTGCTGTATTAAAGTCAAACCATTCACTGAGATTTTAAAATTTCAAATAGGAAAATGTAGTCTTTCCACTGTGCAGTATCTAATACTTGTGATTAAAGTAAAAATTAATGTATTTCTTAATTCACTAATAGTGACAATAATTCCTTTCACATTAATTCCCAATATAAAATGTTCGATGTAGCTTCTCATTTTAAATGTTACCATGAAAAATCTTGCAGCAAGTGATGTTTCAGGCAATGTATAACACAGATTTGCAGAGTTTTTAAATAATACGTAAATATAGCTAGTTTGGTTTAGCAGTAAATTAACCCAAATGGTTACTATGAATTATTTGTATTAAATATTTTACAAACTAAAGTTTAAGCATAAAAACTATCCAGATTTTGATTGGTTTATTTACTACTTATTTGTTTCCTGATTTGGTTCTGTCATGAATGCGGTGGACAGTTGAACCATTTTTTTCCCCAGGTCAGCTAGAAATGGTCTGGCCAGCAAAGCCCAATAACAAATAATATTTTTGAAAAATTCAGCCACAATCCAACCATAAGTTTCTTCTATAATGGTACTAAATTCTTCTTGCATTGGTACCTTCTGTACCTGTGGTCTTGTTTACATAATGCAAGTTTTAATTGGCTATTATAATGGAACACAATAGCCAAGTTATTTTGCAACTGGTCTCTATGAGATGGATCAAAACCCCATCTGGTTTATTCATGTCCTTTTAATAGAGGAAATTACTGCCCTTGCCTCATCTGGCTGACATGAATCGAGACACAACAAAATAATTGATTTAAATGCTTTTTGAAATGGTTTAGCAAAACAAAAAACCTTAAGTTATATTGAAGAAATACTTTTTGGGACAATTGCGGACAAGTCATAAAACCTGACCTTGTCAGTGATGCAAACATCCTGTGAATGAATGAATAAAAGCAAAGTTTAGGGTCTTTGTGGCACAGGTAGTTATGTCTTTATTTGAGACTGGAGGCATAGATTCAAGTCCTACCTGCACCAGAGGTGTGTTTTAACATCTCTGAACAGGTTGTTTAGAAAATATAAAACCAAAATTTCATTAAGATGTTGCTGCTGTTACATTAGCTTCACAAAAAAAAAGCATTGTCCACTATATCATTGACATTCATGGAATAAGGTGAAGTTCAAATGAAGATGCAAATTAATCTCACCACAAAGAGTTAAATATACGTTCAGCTGCTCTGTTAACGGTGTGTTAAATATTAATTACTGTCAATCAACCTCTTTAGCTCTGAAACGTAACCATTGCAAGTGTGAAATATTATTCCTTTCGATTTTATCTGTTGTCAAAGCTTTTAAAACTTTGAAGTTTTGTATTTACTCATTTGGTTAATTGACGGTTTTCCTCATTGAGCTGAAAGGAAATTGCACTGTCAGCAAGCCAGCAAAAACTTTAAAAACTTAAATATATAAGCACAAATCTAATGGACTGTTGATATAGTAACATAGCCAGTTATGTCAAGTTTTCTGTCACAGTATTGTTGATTATTGATATGAAAGTATTTCATTTTATTTTCCTGTATAATTAATATAGTTTGTCATTCTTATGTTTATAAATTTATTTTTAGAATGTCATTTTTCTACAATTTATTTTTGTTTGTCTAGCTGGAAGTCAGCTTCCAAAGTGTGCGTCCTGATGCTATCGTGAATATTCTAGGTTTCACGTAAGTGGAATTTTTTGAGGCAAAACTTTTTCAGTCACATTTTATTCTTAAAGTTTACTAAATAAAGAGTTTCTTAAATGTATTTTAGATAGAGAGAGAGAGATGGAAAATGACATCTGAAGGAAAAAACACATTTACAGATAAATTTTTATTTTGAAAATTAAGGTGTAATTTTTCATTTTTATCACCATTGCCTGAGCCTCAAATATCTGCTGTGCAACTAAGAAAAAACTTAAAGTGACTTGCTTTATAAATTAGCCATAGAGGTTTTTTTAGGAGGTTTCGAAAGAGGTTCTTAGGATATGATAATGTTGTGATACAGTTGAGATGCGATTTTAGATAGTACTCACAGGTAGTGGTCACAGGTTTGGAAAGTGCTATCTCAGGAGCCTTGGTGAATTTCTGCCAAGCATTTTGTAGATGAAACGAATTGCTGCTAATAAGCATCAATAGTGGAGAGAGTGAATGTTGTCAATGTAATGCATATAAAATGTTTTAAATTATAATGATGGGAGCATATTTATAATAATTCTTACAGGTAGGCACGCCCTGTAGATTCTAGGAACAGCAAGTGCTGTCAGTGAGGTGGGCAAGATATGTTGAAGACATGGGCAGAATTTTTCAATTTGCTAAATATCACACACGCACACACACAAGCATGCTTGCTTCCGCGCTCTTTCTCTCTCTCTCTCTCACTGAATCAAGCCAGAAGCCACCAACTAGACACAGGCTAGCAGCTTTTCCCTCCTAACGTCAGCTGGTCAAGGCCTACACCCTGGGGTATCCAGTGATCAGAGGCAAAGGCAGGGCCTGGATTTCACTGTTCACTTACTTGCACAGTGTAGCTGAAAAGGCATTAGAAAATAAGAAGTAACTGCTACATAGAAAGAATATGCCTAAGATCAGGTGAAACACAAGTGTGTCCATGAAGGAGGCAGCAAATTACACCATGTCAAAACTGCTGAAAAAGAAATCCTCTAACACAAAAGCGAGCCATCTCCCTGAAGTAGTATAATGCATGAAGACAATTATTATATTGGAGGATTATGCTACAATTAGCATAATACGTCTTAACAAAGAAGGCATGCATTCAAGATATTGCCAATATTCTACTGGTTATTATGCACCTGTTGGTATATCTGAACAAGTTGCAATTGTTTTCACAACTTATAAGAGCCATGCTAATAACAGTATAAAGACTCATCCACCTGTTATAAAGGAGTGACAACACCCAGATATACTAATTGCACACAAGCATCACAATTTTTTTGTATGATAGAGATCCATGATCTGATTGTAGTAGAACTACTGGGTGTAAGGACCTAAAAATTGTGACAATCCAGAAATCAATAAATTACCAGTTCTCGTGTTGTTGAACAAAGAGACCTTGGAGTGCAGGTTCATAGCTCCTTGAAAGTAAAGTCGCAGGTAGATAGGATAGTGAACAAGGCATTTGGTATGCTTTCTTTATTGGTCAGAGTTTTGAGGATAGGAGTTGGGAGGCAATGCTGCAGCTGTACAGGACATTGGTTAGGCCACTGTTGGAAAATTGTGTGCAATTCTGCTCTCCTTCCTAACGGAAGGATGTTGTGAAACTTGAAAGGGTTCAGAAAAGATTTACAAGAATATTGCCAGGGTTGTAGGATTGAGCTACAGAGAAAGGCTAAAGAGGCTGGGACTGTTTTCCCTGGAGTGTCAGACACTGAGGGGTGACCTTATAGAGGTTTATAAAATCATTAGGGGCACGAATAGGACAAATAGACAAAGTCTTTTCCCTGGAGTGGGAGAGTCCAGAACTGGAGAGTGCAGGCTTAGGGTGAGAGGGAAAAGATATAAAAGAGATTTAAGGGACAATCCTTTTCACACAGAGGGTGATATGTGTGTGTGGAATGAGATGCCAGAGGAAGTAGTGGAGGCTGGTACAATTGCAACATTTGAAAGGCATCTGGATGGGTATATGATTAGGAAGGGTTTAGAGGGGTATGGGCCAAGTGCTGGCAAATGGGACTAGATTGGGTTAGGATATCTGGTCAGCATGTACGAGTTGGACCAAAGGGTCTGTTTCCGTGCTGTACACCTCTATGACTTCAGAAGGCAAAGCCAAGAATGGCACATTGAGCCAAAGAAAGACTTTACAGCTAAAGTACCCAGAGAGGCTAATGCTATGTGGAGTTCTAGGGGAGGTATCCTAATCTGAATGATGACACAATGCCTACAATTGGAAATTCATAGACTCAAAGTGTATTAGAGCATGGAAGGAGACCCATCATGTCTATGGCAGTCATCAGTGCAAAGTCATCATGTACCTATTCACTCTCATCTCATTTCTCAGCACTTGGCGAGTGGACTTGTATGATATGAGTTTTTGAGTGTTCATGTAAATACTTCTTTAAATGTTGTTTTTGTTCCTGTTTCTGTCACCCATTCAGGTGGTGAGTTCCAGATACTCAACACCCTCTGGGAGATTTTTCTTTCCTTAAATTCTTTCTAAACTATTTACCCCTTACATTAATCTGTGCCCTTGATTATTGACCTCTCCACAAGATAGAAAGGTTCCTTGCTATTTGACCTATTTATACCTGAAGAGCTTCATGAAGGTTACCATTAAAGGACCCTTCTTCTCACGTCTTCCTTTGCCTGAGGTATGGTGACCCTCATGTTTAATCATCGCTAGTTGTCTCTCTCTCTCTCTCTGTCTCTCTCTTTCTCTCTTTCTCTCTGTCCAATGAGAGAGATGGTCCCTTAGGACTATGGTGAATTTACTTTTTTTCCCCATTGTAATAAAACCTAGTCTCCTCTCAGCTTTCTATGCTCCAAGGAAAACAACTCCAGCCTAACTAATCTCTGTTCACAGCTAAAATGCTCTGGCTCAGGGAATATCCCAGTGAATTTCCTCTGCGCACCACCATCCAGTGTAGGCACATCCTTCCTATAGTGTGGTGACCAGAACTGCATATTGTCCCTCTGTGGCCTAACTGACATCCTATATAGATTCATCATAACCTCCTTTCTCTTCTACTCTATGCCTTGACTAATAAAGAAAAGTATTCCACAAGCTTTTTTAACCACTTTATGTGCCTGTCCTGTTGTCTTCAATGATCCATTGGCATGCATACTGAGGTCCCTCTGCTCCTCTGTACTTGTCAGGATCCTGTCATTCATCACGTACTCCTTTGCTTAATTAGTATTCCAAAAGGTCATCATCTCACACTGTTCAGGATTAATTCTATTTGCCACATTTTGCCCATTTGATCTGCCTGGTTATAACCTTCAGAAGTTAGAATCTCCACCTTGGAAGTTACCTGACCACCAATTTCTGTGTCACTGTGAATTTACTGATCAAACTTCTCACATTCAAATCTAGATCAATACAACAAGCATGAGGAACTCAGCTTTGTATCCTATGGTACACCACTGGATACAGGCTTCTAGCCATGAAAACGACCGTCGACCTGTACCCCTGTCTCCAGCCACTGAGCTGATTTCGGATCCAAATTGCACCGGAATGTATAGGCTTTTACCTTCGTGATCAGTTTCCCATGTGAGACCTTGTCAAAAAGCCTCACTGAAGTCCACATAGACAACATCAACTATATTATCCTCAGCTAGACATCTGGTCACCTCTCGAAAAATTCAATCAAATTTGTTAGACCTGATGTCCCGCAAATATAGCAATGGTGATGATTTTTTGTTAGTCTTTGCTCCTCCATACTACCCTTCAGAATTTGTTCCAAACTTTTCTTTACCACCAGTGTTAGACTTGGTGGCCTATTTGTAAAACCCTTCTTGAAAAATGGTACCACATTAAATGTCCTCCAATCCTCTAGCACCTTTTCTGTGGCCAGAGAGGAATTAAATATTTATATCAAAGGCCTTTCCATCTCCTCCCTTGCCTCCTACAACAGCCTGGGAAGTATCTCATCTGGGTTTACAAAATTGTCCAATTTCAAGCCTGCTAAAACCATTAATATCTCCTCACTCTTAATGCTTACTTGTTTTAGTTTATCACAGTCCTACTCTCTGATTTCTACAGCTGCAGTTCTGTTCTTTATTGTGAATACAGATGCAAACTACTAATTGGAAATCTTAATCTTCTGATTCAGCATGCAGATTACCACTTTGGTTTATTGTGGGCCCTATTCTTTTTCTGGCTATCATCTTGTTACGAACATATTTATGAAAGACCGTTGGATTTTCCTTTACTTAAGCTGCCAGTAGTTTTTTCAAGCCCCCTCTTTGCACTCCTATTTTCTTTTAGTTACCTTTTTCTATACTCTTGTTGTTATTTTAGTCCTGGATAGCTACCCTTAAACTTTCCATTTTTTCCTTGTCCAACCCTGTATATTCAACAACATCTAGTGTTCATTGGATTTGTTGCCACCTCACTAGGAACATGTTGCCCCTGTACCTCCAGTATTTCCACTATTCTTTGAAAGATTCACACTCACACCAATTCTCCCTTGTTTGCTGCATCTACAGTAAATGCCACCAATTTACAGGGCATCTCCAGACTGTCAACATTTGATTGGGTTCACAACAACCTTTTAAACATGGTACTGGTGCCAGGAATCCATGGATATCCTAGCAATAGTTAGTACTTCCACCCATAGCAAATTGGAGAGTAGGATGAATGGGGTGTTATAGCAGCATCAGGCAAATTTACAAAGGTAGTAAAAAAAATTCACTTGGCATCACACAGACAAAACTTTTATGAACTTGCTAAAAATGTCACGTTGTCAATTTTTGGTAAGATTCAGTCCATTAACTTTGCTTCTCTCTCACTGTATAGTGTGAGGATCTGATCATCGAGAACAAATTAACTGGCTGTCAAGTATCTCCTTTATAGCACAATACAATTCATACTTGGACTGAAACAGTTGAGGTTTTTTGTTACTTCCCTTAGTGTAAAGAATATTTCTGATCAGCAATTTCTTCTCCATCTTCCCGACAAGTACTGCTCAAGAGTTCTGCTTTCGGTGGATCTACCTAGTACTCTCCTCAGGCTGAGCTTTATCATAATGTGGGTGGACCACTGCCTTAAACTGGCAGCAGAGTATTGAATCTCTATCTCAGTCATGGTGGTGAGCTGTATCGGTGGCAATAGATTGTTGGGAATCAATCCCAGTACAGGTAGCCCATGGTTTCCACAAACCCAAAGAGAAAAAAAGTCAATGATGTTTTCCAAGATAATTCGGCAACAATTCCAGTAAAAGCCAAACTTTGTTCTTGTTTTAATTTGGCCTTCCTACCTGCTCTCCTGGATAGCAGGAATGAACAGGCTGGGATAAAAAATTCTGCAACTTGCATCAAATCTCAGAACATTCTCATGGGTATGGACAAATATATTACGTTTTCATCAAGGGATTCTCGATATGGCAAGGGAACTACTGAAGTTACTCCAAAGAACTGCTGCCACTTTGGTGGAAGATTGGTGAGTCTGTCAGACTGGTGAATCTCCAATTTCAAATTTGGAACCTTTGTTGAAGAGAATGCAGTGTTTATTTTAACCTTTCTTCAAACTATGTAAGATAAAGATAGAATTTCCCTTTTGTTTGTTTAGGTTAAATTACATTATTTAAAAAATGTCTGCGATAATTCTCTTTTTTTCACTTTATTAATTTAGAAATGGGAGTGTAATTATACTGTTTGAAGTAATCACCAATGCATCTTTAACTTCTGAGGAATTCGCCGCCAGTAGCGAACAATTGCAAAACAGGCTTCCTGCAGATTATAAAATTGAGTCTTTACCTTGTAAGTAGTCTTTCATGCAATATTTTGTGAAAAAGGGCTTGAAATTATAATTTATAGAAATAGATTACTTATTTCTTGTGGAAACAGAATGTTTATATTTGCGTTAGTGGATGTTAAAGCGAAGTGATAGAAGGGGTCTTTGACAAGAGTCACTTGCTTAGTGACTTACACAATGATGCCACACTTGGATTCTACCAGGGCCAATCAGCTCTTGACCTTATTGGTGCCTTAGTCCAAACATGGATGAAAATCTGGACTCTAGTACCAAGGTTGGAGAGACTGCCATTGACATCAAGGTAGCATTTGATCAAATATGACCAAGGAGTCTGAATAATATTGGAATCAAGGGAACATTTCTCTTCTGTTTAAAATCATATCACCATGGTGGTTGTGATTGTTGGGGGTCAAACATTTCAGTCTCGAAACATCACTGTACATGTTCCTCAGGGTAGTGTTTTAGGCCCAATTACCTTCAACTGCTTCATCAAATGCCTCTTTTCCGTGATAACATAAGAGGTGAGGACCCTGTCACATAACATTCCGCTTATTTGTGATGCCTCAGGTTCTGTAGCAGTACATGTTAATTTGCAGCAAAAGCTGGACAACATCCAGACCTGGCTGATAAGTGGCAAATCACATTTGCATCACATGAGTCCAAGGTAATGACTCCTCCAAGCACAGGAAGATCATTTCTAGACATGCAGTGGCATTATATTCAGTGAAACCTCCACTATCAACATCCTGACAGTTACTAGAAATTGAACCATTCTGAGAAACTGAACTGGAGCAGCTGTGTAAATACAACAGCTGCAAGTGCAAGTCAGAGGCTAGGAATTCTGTGGTGCGTAACACATTTCCTGACTATCTGAATTCTGACCACCATCGACAAGGCACATGTCAGGAGTATGATGGAATTAGCAAGTTTTGAGAAGATTTGTAGCTCAGTTTGGTAACTGAGATCCAAGTCAATGTGTTTGTTGATAGAGTTCTAGTTGGAATGCCATAGTGCTTTCATAGTGTTTACCACCCCACGATAAAAAGAACAGGAAATGACATCACCTAAGGAAATGACATCACCGACCCAAGGAAACCCAAACATATAAATAGAAAGTGGGCTACACCACCAGTGCTTCATCCAGAGGCTCACTGAAGATGTTACCTAGTATGGTGATGAAACATCTGAAAGTGAAGTTTCCAGCTCAGTGAGCAAATCTACATCCAGTATGATGGAATACTGCCTACTTATCTCTGTGACCACAGTTTCAACAAAACACCAGAAGCTGAACAGTATTGAAGGAAAAGCAGCCCAACTTGCTTGCCATCTCATCTATCTCCTCAACTAATGTACTCTCTCTGTTGCTTATATACAATTGGAGCTATACGTCCCACCTAAAAGGCACATAGCAGCAAACTCTAGGGACTGAATTTGGGGAATTGATCATAGAAAATAAAGAAATGGTTGAGGCTTTGCAACAGATATTTAGTATTGGTTTCCATTGTAGAAGGCTTAGGAACCTTCCAAAGGTAATTGAACATCAGGAGGTGAAGGAAGGGTGGATTTAAAATAATCGCCATCAGCAGGGAAAAGGTGCTAATAAAATTGTTCAAGCTAATAGCTGACAAATCCCCAAGACCGGATCTTACATTGCTTAAAGACGTAAGATTGCAGATAGTACAAGTAATGGTTAGAATCTTTCAGTAGAATTCCTGAGATACCAAGATTCTTCAGGATCCCAGAGACTTGGCAAATAACAAAAGTAGTACCTTTAATTTAAGACAGAAAGGAGGAAATTATAGGCCATATAAATGAATATCTGTCATAGAGAAGTGCAAAAGAGATGAAAGCCGAATATTTACAAAATCAGAATGTGACCAGACAGAAGCAAGTTGGCTGAGTAAAAATAAATCATGCTTGACTAAAGTATTAGACTGTTTTTGAACAAGTACCATTCCTGAAAGGTACAACAAAAGGTTAATCAGGCTAGGCCTATCTACTGCAGTTTAAAAGAGAAGCGATTTTTATGTTTCAATGAATAGTAAGGTTTTGCATTATCAAATTGTGACTTATGGGTATCAGAAGGATCAGTATTTAGGCCCTCGCTGTTCACAATATATACCATGCTTTGGGACCAAATGTAATATTTACAAATGACTCAAAACTAAGTAGTGATGCGTGTCATGATGAAAATGTAAAATGTGATCCAGGCAGGCTTAGAATTGAAGTGGAATAAAATGAGATTGTACATTTTGGCCAGAAGAACATACGTGTAGAGTGTTTCTTAAATCGAGAGAGCTTTGGAAAGTGTTGATGTCAAGGGGACCTATGTTTTCTTGTCAATAAGTCACTGAAAGCTACTGTGTACTTTCTACTTACTGTGTACTAAACTAACAGGAAGGTTATGGGAATAGTAGAATGGTAGTCTTTATCACATGTTAATGTGAACACAGGAATGGTGAAGTCTTGCTTCAGTTGTGTAGGAGTTTGGCTAGATCGCAGCTGGAGTACTGTGCATGTGTTTGGTATTCTTATCTCAAGAAAGGTATTATTGTAATTGAGGAAGTAAAATGATGGTTTGACAGATATATCCAGAATAGTTGACTGTCCTGTAAAGTGATTGGGCAAACTGAGCCTCTATTGCACAGAGTCAATCTCATTGAAACTTACAAAATATTTAAATTAGTATCCAAGGTAGATGCAGATACGATGTTTTCTTAAGATGGGGAGTTTAGAGTTAGGGGCACAATTTTAAACCAAAAGGGCTGCTATTTAGGAGAGAGATGAGGAGAAAGCTTTTACTCAGATGATTGCGAATCTTTGGAATTGTCTATCTCAAAGGCCTGCGAAATCGGAGTCTTGAGTTTATCTGAAGTAGTAGTTGATATGTTTTTGGTTATCAATGGTATAAAGATTTATGGAATAGTTGGGTAAAAGACATTGAAATGTTCCTCAGCCGTGACTGTATTAAACAGTGGGGCAGGTTTGACAGGCAAAATGGCTCCACCTATTCCTGATCCTATTGTCCTATCTTGAGAGATGAGACAGAGTGAGTATCTGAAGGATGTTTCTTCTTTTGGGGACACTAGATGATATGGGTGAAACATCAAACATCTTGCTTTTAAGGTAGAGATGAGTGCCTTTTTTTGTAGAGTTTTAGAGTAGTACAGCACAGAAACAGACCCCTTGGTTCAAGTTATTCACACTGACCAGACATCCCAATCTGACCTAGTTTCATTTTCAGCATTTGGCCCATATCCCACTAAATCCTTCCAATTTGTATATCTATTCGGAAGCTGAATCTATGTTGTAATTATACCCGCCTTTCCCACTTTTTCTGTCTGCTCATTCCACACAGGCATCACCCTCTTCAAGAAAAAGATTCTGCTCACGTTCTTTTTACATTTTTCCCTTCTCACCTTAAACCTATCGCTTCTAGTTTTGACTCCCACATCCTAGGAAAAACACCTTGGCTATGACTCTATCCATGCCCCTCATATTTTTATAAACCCATATAAGTTCACCCCTCAGCCTCTGATGCTTCTGGGAAAGGAACCCCAGCCTATTCACTCCCCCCCCACCCCCCGCCCCAGCATAAACCCATCAGTCCCATCAACATTCTTGTAAATCTTCTCTGCACCCTCTCAAGTTTAACAAGTTCATTCTTGTAGAAGGGCAACCAGAATTGTATGCAATATTCCAAAAGTGGCTTCACTAATTTTCTGTACAGCAGCAACATGACATCCCAACTCCTATACTCATTGTTTGACCAGCGAACGCAAGTGTGCCAAATGTCTTCTTCACTATCCTGTCTACCTGTGACTCAGCTTTCATGGAAATATGCACCTGCACCCTTTGGTCTCTTTGTTCAGCAACACTCCCCAGGCTCCTAACATTAACTATATATGACCTACCCTGGGTTTGCCTTACCAAAATGCAATACCTCACATCAATCTAAGTTAAACTCCATCTGCAACTCCTCAGCCCACCGGTCCATCTCAACAAGGTCTCATTGTATTCTGAGGTAATCTTCTTCACTGTCCACTGATTTTGGTGTCATCTGCAAACTTGCTAACCATACCTCTTTTATTCACACCTAAATCATTTATATAAATAACAAAAAGCACTGGACCCAGCACTGATCCTTGTGGCACATCACTGATCGCAAGCCTCTCGTCCATAAAAGAACCCTCCATCACCACCCTCTCTCTCTCACATTCAAGCCAATTTTGTATTCAGTTTGACAAGCCACTCCTTCCGCCTCCCCCGAATCCTATGTGACTTAACCTTACTAAACAATCTGCCCTGCAGAATCTTGCTGAAAGCTTTGCTGATAAACAATGCCTGCCACTCTGCCCCCATTATTCTTCTTTGTCACCTCTTCACCTAGCTCAATCAAGTTAACCCTAACCCTAATCAAATTAGTGAGATACAATTTCCTACTCACAAAGCCATGCTGACTATCCCTAATCAGTCCTTGCCTTTCCAAATATATATAAATACTATCCCTCAGAATCATCTCCAACATCCCCACTGACTTAAGGCTCACTAGTCTACAGTTTCCTGGTTTTCCTTACAGCCTCTCTTAAATAATGGCACCACATTAGTTAACCTCCAGTCTTCTGGCACACCTCACCCATAGATATCAATGATACAAATATCTCAGCAAAGGGCCTAGCAATCTCTTTCCTAGCTTCCCACAAATTTCTGGAATAGACGTGATCAGGTCTCAGGGATTTATTTACTTTTATGCATTTTAAGACCTCCAGCACGTCCATTTGTATTGTGAACTCTTTTCAAGACATCACGATTTATCTCCCCAAATTCCCTACTTCCACATCCTTCTCCACAGTAAATCCTGATGCAAAATATTCCTTAATATCTCATTCATCTCCTGTGGTTCCACACATAGATGACCATGATGATCTTAAAGGGGCCCTATTCTCTCCCTAGTTACTCTTTTGTCCTTAATGTATTTATAGAATCACTTTAGATTCTCCTTAACTCTATTTGCTAAAGCTTTCTAATGTCCCCTTTTATCACTCCTGACTTCCCTCTTACGTATACTCCTACTGCCTTATACTCTTCCAGGGATTCATTCAGTCCCAGCTGTTTATACATGATGTATGCCTCCTTTTTCTTGACTAGAGCCTCAATATCTCGAGTCCCCACACCTACCAGCCTTGCCCTTCACACTAACAGGAACATACTGTCTATGAACTCCCATTATCTCATTCTTAAATGCCTCCCACTTCCCAACCATCACTTTATCTGCAAACAGCCTCCACAAATCAACTTTTGAATATTCCTGCCTCCTCTTGCAACATGTTTGAAGTGAGGGATGCCATGGACATCCCTGCTGAAAACACTTGCAGGAAGTGCACCCATCTCCAGCTCCTCCAAGACCGTGTTAGGGAACTGGAGCTGGAGTTGGATGAACTTAGGATCATTCGGGAGGCAGAGGGGGTCATAGATCGGAGCTTTAGGGAAGTAGTAACTCCAAAGATGGCAGATAGATGGGTGACAGTGAGGGGGACTGGGAGGAAGCAGCCAGTGCAGGGACCCCCTGCGGCCGTTCCCCTCAAGAACAAGTATACCGTTTTGGATACTTGTGGGGGGGACGACTTACCAGGGGCAAGTAACGGGGATCAGGCCTCTGGCACGGAGCCTGTCCCCGTTACTCAGAAGGGAAGGGTGGAGAAGAGCAGAGCAATACTAATTGGGGACTCGATAGTTCGGGGCACAGATAGGAGGTTTTGTGGGAACGAGAGAGACTCACGTTTGGTATGTTGCCTCCCAGGTGCAAGGGTACGTGATGTCTCTGATCGTGTTTTCCGGGTCCTTAAGGGGGAGGGGGAGCAGCCCGAAGTCGTGGTCCACATTGGCACCAATGACATAGGTAGGAGGAGCGCTGAGGATGTTAGGCAGGCTTTCAGGGAGCTAGGTTGGAAGCTCAGAGTTAGAACGAACAGAGTTGTTGTCTCTGGTTTGTTACCCGTGCCACGTGATAGAGAGTCGAGGAATAGGGAGAGAGAACAGTTAAATGCGTGGCTGCAGGGATGGTGCAGGAGGGAGGGATTCCGGTATTTGGATAACTGGGGTTCTTTCTGGGGAAGGTGGGACCTCTATAAACAGGATGGTCTACACCTGAACCTGAGGGGCACCAGTATCCTTGGTGGGAGGTTTGCTAGTGCTCTTGGGGGGGGTTTAAACTAACTCTGCAGGGGCATGGGAACCCAGACTGTAGCTTTAGAGTGCAGGACCTGGAGTGTAGGGAGGTTAGGAACATGGCATCAATTTCAAAGGAGGGTGCCTGTAAACAGGAAAGTGGTTTGAAGTGTGTATACTTCAATGCAAGAAGGATACGAAATAAGGTAGGTGAACTTGCAGCGTGGGTTGGTACCTGGGACTTCGATGTTGTGGCTATTACGGAGACATGGGTAGAAGAGGGACAGGATGGGCTGTTGCAGGTTCCAGGGTTTAAATGTTTTAGTAGGGTCAGAGGTGGGGGTAAAAGAGGGGCAGGTGTGGCATTGCTTGTCAAAGATAGTATTACAGCTGTGGAAAGGACGATGGATGAAGACTCGCCATCTGAGGTAGTTTGGGCTGAGGTTAGGAATAGGAAAGGTGAGGTCACCCTGTTAGGAGTTTTTTACAGGCCTCCTAATAGTCCTAGAAACGTAGAAGAAAGGATTGCGAGGATGATTCAAGAGAAGAGTGAAAGTAATAGGGTGGTTGTTATGGGGGACTTTAACTTTCCTGATATTAATTGGGAAAGCTATAGCTCAAGTTCGTTAGATGGGTCAGTGTTTGTCCAATGTGTGCAGGAGGGTTTCCTGACACAATATGTAGATAGGCCAACAAGAGGTGAGGCCATACTGGATTTGGTTCTGGGTAATGAACCAGGCCAGGTGTTAGAATTAGAGGTAGGTGAGCACTTTGGGGACAGTGACCACAATTCGGTGACCTTTACTCTAGTGATGGAGAGGGATAAGTGTGTACTACAGGGCAAGAGTTATAGATGGGGGCAGGGAAATTATGATGCTGTGAGGCATGACTTAGGATGTGTGGCCTGGAAAAGTAAGCTTCAAGGCAAGGGTGTAATTGATATGTGGAGCTTGTTCAAGGAGCAACTATTGAGTGTCCTTGATAAGTATGTGCCCGTCAGGCAGGGAGGAAAGGGTCGTGTGAGGGAGCCGTGGTTTAATAAGGAATTGGAATCCCTTGTTAAATGGAAGAGGGCGGCCTATGTAAAGATGAGGCGTGAAGGTTCAATTGGGGGGATTGAGAGTTATAAGGTAGCCAGGAATGACCTGAAGAGAGAGCTAAGAGCAGCAAAGAGGGGACATGAAAGGTCCTTAGTTGGTAGGATTAGGGAAAACCCTAAAGCTTTCTATAGGTATGTCAGGAATAAAAGAATGACGAGGGTAGGAATAGGTCCAGTCAAGGATAGTAGTGGGAAGTTGCGTGTGGAGGCTGAAGAGATTGGGGAGACACTGAATGAATACTTTTCGTCAGTATTCAATCAGGAACAGGACATTGTTGTCAATGTGAGTACTGAGTCACAATTAAGTAGAATGGATGGCTTTGAGGTATGTAGAGAAGAGGTGTTGGAAATTCTGGAAAGGGTGAAAATAGATAAGTCCCCTGGGCCTGATGGCATTTATCCTAGGATTCTCTGTGAAGCAAGGGAGGATATTGCAGAGCCATTGGCCTTGATTTTTATGTCCTCGTTGTCTACAGGAGTAGTGCCAGAAGATTGGAGGCTAGCAAATGTGGTTCCCTTGTTCAAGAAGGGGAGTAGGGATAACCCTAGTAACTATAGGCCGGTGAGTCTCACTTCTGTTGTGGGCAAAATCTTAGAGAGAATTGTAAGGGATAGGATTTATGAACATCTGGATAGGAATAATGTGATCAAGGATAGTCAGCATGGTTTTGTGAAGGGCAGGTCGTGCCTCACAAACCTTATTGAATTCTTTGAGAAGGTGACTAAGGAGGTGGACGAGGGGAAAGCGGTAGATGTGGTGTATATGGATTTTAGTAAGGCGTTTGATAAGGTTCCCCATGGTAGACTACTGCAAAAAATACGGAGGTATGGCATTGAGGGTGAGTTGGAGGTTTGGATTAGGAGTTGGCTGGCTGGAAGAAGACAGAGGGTAGTAGTTGATGGCAATGGTTCATCTTGGAGTGCCGTCACTAGCGGTGTTCCGCAAGGATCTGTTTTGGGACCATTGCTGTTTGTCATTTTTATAAATGACCTGGAGGAGGGGTTAGAAAGTTGGGTGAGCAAGTTTGCGGATGATACGAAAGTCGGAGGAGTTGTAGACAGTGAGGAAGGATGTGGCAGGTTACAGCGGGATATAGATAAGCTGCAGAACTGGGCAGAAAGGTGGCAAATGGAGTTCAATGTAGCTAAGTGTGAGGTGATTCACTTTGGTAAGAGTAATAAAAAGATGGGGTACTGGGCTAATGGTCGGATACTTGGTAGTGTGGATGAGCAGAGGGATCTTGGTGTCCATGTACACAGATCTTTGAAAGTTGCCACCCAGGTAAATAGTGCAGTGAAGAAGGCATATGGCGTACTGGCTTTTATTGGTAGAGGAATTGAGTTCCGGAGTACTGAGGTCATGTTGCAGTTGTATAAGACTCTGGTGCGGCCACATCTGGGGTATTGTGTGCAGTTTTGGTCGCCATACTATAGGAAGGATGTGGAGGCACTGGAACAGGTGCAGAGGAGGTTTACCAGGATGTTGCCTGGTATGGTAGAAAGATCGTATGAGGAAAGGCTGAGGCACTTGGGGTTGTTTTCATTGGAGAAAAGAAGGTTTAGGGGTGACTTGATAGAGGTGTATAAGATGATTAGGGGTTTAGATAGGGTCGACAGTGAGAATCTTTTTCCTCGTATGGAGTCAGCTATTACAAGGGGGCATAGCTTTAAATTAAGGGGGGGTAGGTATCGGACAGATGTTAGGGGTAGGTTCTTTACTCAGCGAGTCGTGAGTTCATGGAATGCCCTGCCAGTAGCAGTGGTGGACTCTCCCTCATTATGGGCATTTAAGCGGGCATTGGATAGGCATATGGAGGATAGTGGGCTAGTGTAGGTTAGGTGGGCTTGGATCGGCGCAACATCGAGGGCCGAAGGGCCTGTACTGCGCTGTATTCTTCTATGTTCTATGTTCTATGTTCTAATACTGTCAAAATTGGACTTACTCCAATTTAGAACATTAACTTTTGATCAGTTCTATCCTTTTCCATCACTATTTTAAAACTAATAGAATTATGATCACTTGCCCTAAAGTGCTCCCCTCTGACACCTCAGTCACTTGCCTTGTCTTATTTCCCAACAATAGAACTACTATTGCTCTTCTCTAGTAGGTACATCCACATATTGAATAAGAAAATTTTCTTGAACACATTTAACAAATTCCTCTCCATTGAAGCCCTTAACACTATGACTGTCCCAGTTTATGTTTGGAAAGTTAAGAACCTCTCCCTTTATAACCCTATTTTTCTTCGAGGTATCTGAGCTCTCCTTACATATTTGCTTCCTAATTTCCCACTGACCTCCCACCAACCATGCCTCTTATCCATTCAGGCCCATTCCCTCAATTCCTATATTAAATGTCATCCTCTGAAGTAAACTATCTCTCTCACTTAGAGAAGTCTTGTGTCCAGTATTGGTATTCTCATGGGAAGATCTGGACACTGATGTAGCTCACTCAAAAGTTGGGTCTCAAGAGTGAACATGATGCCTGACCACTCGGCAGTGTTGGATTCATTGAATGGAATGTGTCGAGGGGGGTTCCCCCTTCAGAATGGATGGGAATATAAGTACTCACCCAGCAGTGGGAGCGGTTAATATCTTTTGCAGAAGTGTAAATCGTGCAGGAAGGTATTAGTATGTAATTCGTGAACAACAGAGTTCAGTGCCCTGTACCCTTTGTCCCACTCATGCCCTATCAAAGTGTGCAGGGCCATGAGGGACACAGAGAAGAGACAGACAGTCATTGCCCACATGGTGCAGCTGGTGGAAACGCTGGTGCTCCTGTTCAGGTTGTTCTGGCAATGGCACTTTCTTGCAATGGGTTGCATGTGTTCACTCAGGTACGCCTTTGACCGTGATGGCCATCCGGGTCATCAAGAGGAGGAGGTATGGGCCTTTCCACCTAGAAGAAAGAGAACACTTTTCAAATGATTTTATCATCACATAGTCCCCTCGGTGGCCATGTTGCAACTTCCTAGTAGGTTTGAGCGATTGGGCTTCACTCAAACAGATAACAGTTGCTAACTCTGGAAATCAGTGGGTTATGACTTGGACAACGACAAGGGCTGATTCCAACCCTGGTACAACCTCTCGCATACACCCCCAGCCTTACTAACACCATGGGCATGGGCATGCATGTGGGAACTATTTGCTTTGGGAGCAACTCTCCCAGTGGATGGAATGCTGGGTTCAGCAGATGCACCTATTCGCTGCTCCTTACCTCAAATGCAATTCGGTCCACAGTGAGGGAAGGTATACTTGACCTTAACACTCTCAACAAGACTGCAGGCAACACCACTTTTAGAACTTTCTGGACTGGCACGCAGACGGACTGGCTGGACACATATAATGGCATCAACTTTATTTTCAGCCATAAGGCCTACCCTTGGCTGCCAATCTCCTGGATTGGTAGCTGCTATGTAGGATACGTTGTTCCTTTCATCTATCACTTCCACTCATCCCCATTTGAGCAGCCCAGGGCTCACGCCAAGAGAGCTTTAACTGCATTTGAGGAGTTCCTAGCTGTATCCAGCCCCTTTTACGGGACCACCCAGCTGACCATCGAAGTCAGACACCTGGCGTCACTCCTAGAGAAAGTGGCGAATAACACAGCCTTAGCTTTTAATGAGCTTAATACAGAGGTGGTCGCCATCTGCACAGTTGCCCTCCAGAACAGGATGACTCTGGATTATCTATTGGCCAAAAAAGGGGGCATATGTGCCCTCATTGGCTCTGCCTGTAACACCTAAATCCCTGATGCGAGTAAGAATATTACCAATCTTGCTGACCACATCCAAAAGGCGGCCACTAGGCTCCATAATACCATCTCCCATTGGGATCTTTGGTCCTGGATGGGCAGGTGGTTCGGGTCTTTGGGAAGCGCCATTGGTCAGAGTCTTATGGTCCTTGTTATTGCCTTGGTGATAGTCACGCTCCTAATCATTTTTCTCAAACAGTGTTGTTAATGCTGCAGTTCACTGCTGCTGCCTTCGGCCCCACCGTCAGCCCAGTTGGTCAAACTCCCCCTCCCAATAAACACCGCAATAACACTAAGCCTTCAAGTCCAAAACCTATCAAGGCTGATAACTCGGATTCCGAGGATTACCTATCCGATAGGGAGCCTCCCCCTCCAGACAACTGCCATGGCTCTGGCTACATTTCCCCTTTTTTCTGAAGTCTCGGACCTGCTTCGCTGATTGTGAAATGAAAAAGGAGGGATTGTCGAGGAAGCTATTTCCCTATTCTGTTTGAGAAACCATTTTGTAAAGCAAGAGTTTTGTTAGCTGTGCACCCCTTACTATGAGGTAATGCTAAAAGTAGGCCTTATCCTTCCAAGGCCTCTAGCCTGTCAAGTTAGTGTTTTTCCCACTTTGATGGATGGCTACTGCACACAGCATAGTCAGTCAAGCGGACATGGACTTGTTCATTAGTCCTGTTCCCCTACGAATTATTGCCATTTCATGGTTGCTCAGCTAATTAAGGACATCTCTGCTTAGTGTTAACAGATCTGTGTAAGTACAACACATGGTGATAACATTCACTTTGGTCCACTTGTGGAATGTGTAATAGTATTTAGTTTTGACCCAAACGGCTGACCTCTAATTCAGTACCATCTTGTAAGCATGCCGAAGCCTTGTAATTAATGATTAGCTCCTATCTGTTTCCCTATATAATCCTATAGTGTTCTGATGTATTTCGGAATAGCACCGAGCCACAGTCAGGACGATGAATTCCCGATGGTATATCGTGTAATAAGCTAATCAGTTCTCAATGTCTGTGTCTCAAGAGTTTTTCTTCAATACTTCCCGACCACAAAAGCAACTCCCTGCCACCGTGGCAAAATGTTGGCTCTGTTCCAGTTCAGGTGCAATGTGTCACACTTGTACAAGTCTGATCTTCCCAAGAAACAGCCCCAGCAATCCAGGAATCTAAAGCCCTTGCTCCTTTTCAGCCATGTATTCATCTATTCCATCCACCAATTCCTATGTTCACTAACACATGGCATCAGAAAAATACATATCATGTTGAAAAACCAGTATCTAATCATTCATAGTTTGATGCATCTACTACAGATTTATAGACAGCTTGCCAATTATACTTAAATGAGTCCCAGGCATAAAAATGGTTCTTGGCTGCTTCAGTTATTTGGATAGCTGACTTCATGTACTGGACTTTACAGCCTTGCTTCAATTGTCTCTTTCCCTTTCATTCATTATATATTTTAGAAAGTCAACATGTTCTATTCCATTCAAACTAATTGGCATTTGTATCATTATAACAAATTGTTAAATAGCATGTTATACTTCTAAACACTCAAAACAATAAAGATGCACTTTTTTACTCTGTGGAAGGTGAGGCTTGAACTTAGATGTTCTGGTGCAAAAGTAACAAAGCTACTGTTACTCTGCAAGAGACTCTGAAGATATGTGCTTGAATGGAAGCATGTTAAGTTACTCAGAAGTCAGTAATCAAGTACATACAGACTAAGTTAGTTTGAAACAAATTATAAATTTAAAGGAGCAGTAGGGACTACATTTTCTGGATTAGTGGTGCTGGAAGAGCACAGCAGTTCAGGCAGCATCCAAGGAGCAGCGAAATCGATGTTTTCGGCAAAAGCCCTTCATCAGGAATAAAGGCAGTGAGCCTGAAGCGTGGAGAGATAAGCTTGCCCAGGCTTCAGGCTCACTGCCTTTATTCCTGATGAAGGGTTTTTGCCCGAAACGACGATTTTACTGCTCCTTGGATGCTGCCTGAACTGCTGTGCTCTTCCAGCACCACTAATCCAGAATCTGGTTTCCAGCATCTGCAGTCATTGTTTTTACCTCAGGGACTACATTTTGTAGATTTTGAAAAACTGTATGAGTGTTTTCTTTAAACAGCTGATGAAATACCATGTACGGATCAAACGTTTGGCACAACAAATTTTAATATCATCGCAGAAATCCCATGTGAAGACATGCCAGGTGTCAAGAAAAGAAGATGTGGAAGGAATGGAGTATATGAAGAAGTATTAGATTTCTGTATATCAGAGGAAATCAATAATATTCTTGAGGTACGAATTATGAGAAGCTAAAGTAATTGCTGTCTTTATTTTATTGTAGCTCTCCTGGAGCCTTTTAGCAGCATGTCAGGCTCCTCCATCTTTGCCTCTGATACCGGCGGCATGTAAGTGTCTCGAAAGAAATTCATCCACTTCTTCAGGCAGCAAAGGCGCCAAGGCCTGTGTCCATCTCAGATTCAGAGTATGAATGTCTTGCACCATTTTCCCAGTCAAACATTCTAGGTCCCCTTTTAGCTTTTAATAATCAAGATTGTCAGGCAGAAGTCAGAACTGGTCACGTAATGTCCTGTGCTTCTGTGTTTTCTCTAAAGAAATAGTCCCAAAACATCAAGCTTGCAAACTCCATATTCTTGACTTTGGCTGATAATGTAGTAAACAAAAGGAAAATAGAACATTGCATTATTAGCACAGTGATTCCTTGAAATATGTGTTGATTACATTTATGGGCTAAAGAGGAATTTTCCAATGTTTTTCCACCTGAGTTTCCATAGGGCATTTAAAAAGTTTTGGCTTTTTTGCCTTTATGATGAAATTCTGCAACTGCTAATGGGATGGGATTGGAGGCTGTACAGCGAACATGGTTGTCAGTTGTACCATGACCTCAGGAATATGCATGATTTTGCTAATTATCATTTCTAATTTTATTTTCCAGGCAGTAAACACTACTGATTTGGAAAACAATTTTTCCAGTCTTCTTGAACAGTTGTCCAGTGTGACAGATGAGGTCACAGTGAACACGCCTGGCAATGTCCAAGCTGTGGTTGAAATTATGAGACAAATTTCAAATGTAAATAGCACTGTTAATGAAACAGATATGAGGGTAAGAACCATCATCTACCAGAAACAATCACAAGCCTACATTTCTGAATTGTATCTGTTTAATGTGAAAGAGAAGGTTAACAAGGTGAAAGTTGTATGTGTAGTTTATGGAATCACACTAAGACCTATTTGAAGGTTAGTTATAAGTGTGTTGGGAAGATTATCTTAAGCAATTGTTCTGTAGTTTCTGCCGTAATATTGTGAAAGTGATTTATCTCATTCCATCTGAAGCAATGATCTATGATAATAATGAACACCTTGCCTTTGAACTTGGAGAAATGTATTCCCGAGGACTCCCATGGCCTTGAAGAGAAAAGATGATAATTCTTTTTCTTTTGGCTGTTCACCATGCATAAAACACAATTATTGATAATTTTTAACATTGAGTTTGAGATCTTTGGCACACTGACAGTTGTGCCCTCACAAGACACTTTCTAATGCCCAAATGACCTCAATGAATTCTCTGAATATTTTCAAGTTTAAGTGCTCTGCTATCATTAATCTCTCATTGAAGACGAGAAAGTTATTGATGATAGTAAGATGCTACGCTGCTCAAAGTACTGGCACAGTATAGCATTATTTAATATCCCATCTCGTTAGCCTTCCAAACCAGATCTTCTTGTTTGGATGAATTCTGCATCACCATTTGTGTACTTCCCAAATTTCTTGTAGGGTTTCTTTCCTGTAGCTGGTAACTGACTCTGGCTTCTGACATGTAAACTTTAACTCTGTTAGGAAATCTGTGTTTGCTTTCTCTGCTCCACATATTGGTATCCAAGTTATTGTGTCTGCTGTCAAGTGGTACTTCCCTGGCACGTATTCAGTTGTTGTTCATTAGCCTCAATCTAAACCATTGAATTCTAGGTGATATCTTAGCTATTTAATTTGTGTTCAGAAGACCGACCAATGGTTAATGGTCAACTTCTTTCTTAAACTGTGGGCCCATTACATAATCTGAACATTTTCTGCATGTTCATGTTCCTGTTAAAGCCACCTTTTCAATTGTTAAAGCTGCTGGTCCATCTTAGTGAATTATCTAGTAGCATAATAGACAGGTTTCCATCCTTTTGCACATTGAAATTTCAGTGTCCTCAATCCATTTGAAGATGCATCAGATATGGATTATAGCATGCTTCAGTTTCTGATGAGATCTGGCCAATAGTGTTGTTGATCCAAGCATAGTAAGTTCCATATAGAATAATGTCTACTATATTTGGAAATAACATTTTCCCCAGGTTTATTATCCTAAAGAAATTTTGAAGCAAATGGTCTTTGAAATATGTGGCCATTCTAGTCCTAGTATTGGGGATTGAGCCCAGCCAGGTGATTGAAATTCTAGTGGGGCTGCATATCGGGAACAGTGGCCATAATTCTGTAAGTTTCAAGTTACTAATGGATAAGAACAAGAGTAGCCTTTGAATGAAATTAAATTGGGGTGAGGCTGATGACCATAATATTAGGCGGGAACTAGGAAATGTAGACTGGGGAGAACTATTTGAGGGTAAATCCACATCTGGCATATAGCTTCCTTCTAAAGGTCAGTTGATTAGAGTTCAGGAACAGCATGTTCCTCTGAAAATGAAGGTTAGGGATGGCAAGGTTTGAGAATCTTGAGTGACAAGAGAAATTTAATGCTTAGTCAAAAAAAAAGGAGGTATATGTAAGGTTTAGGAAATTGAAAACAGACAGAGCCCTTAAAGAATACAAGAACAGCAGGGAAAATCTCAAACAAGGAATTAGGTGGGCTAAAAGGGACCATGAAATGTCTTTGGCGAAAAGAATTAAGGAAAATCCCAAAGTGTTTTACATGTATATAAGAAGTAAGAGGGTAGCTAGAGAAAAGATAGGTCTACTCATGGGGAAAGGAGAGAATTAATGTGTGGAGCCGGAGAAAGTGGGTGAGATCCTTAACAAATACTTTGTCTCGGTATTCACAAAGGCGAAGGACCTGGTGGCTGTTTAGCCTCAGGAGGGGTATGTTGATATTCTAGGACAAGTCAGTATAAAAAAGGAGTTGATGGTTTGGAAAGCATTAAGGTAAACAAGTCTCCAGAACCGGATGGGATCTATCCCAGAATGCTAAGGGAGGCAGCTAGGAAATTACTGGGGCCTTGTAGAAAATTTTTGTGTCCTCTTTACTCAGAGAAGGTGTCCCAGAGGACTGGAGAATAGCCAGTGTTGTTCCTTTGATTAAGAAGGGCAACAGGGATATTCTGGTAAATTACAGGCCAGTGAGCCTTACATCAGCGGGAGAGAATTTATTGGAGAAGATTCTTAGGGATAGAATTTATTCACATTTAGAAAGATACAGACTTATTAGCTACTTTTTCATTTTCAAAGTTTACATTTTAGTTTGGAGTATCCCCTTTTTTTCATTCTCGCAAACAAACTCATTAGCTGGTTCAATATTTGTATTGACATGTGAATTATTTAGATGCGCCCAGAATCAGAGTTGGATCATTACCCCTCTATTAAACTTAAATTTATGATACACATTCACTACTAATTTCACAGAAACCCCAGCAATTAAATTAGCATAACAAAATACACAAGCTAACAGCGAAAGTTAATCCCAAAATGACTGACAGACACGTCTCTAGACACGAAGCCATCAATCTAAGCAGGTCTTCCATAGACTGTTGAGGCCACATGAAATGCATTTCCTTTACATACCCACAAAGCTAGAAGATTTCAAGTTCGTTGTTATTTCTTTTTTCACTGCATTTGATAGATTTAACAATTGGCAATGTTCATTTCAATAGCAACTGATTACATTCTCGGCAGTGTAGAAGGTCTGAATCTTACAAGCCTTAAACCAGAAATTCCACAAGCATTTATAAGATGTTCCTCACCTCAGTGTCTTCACATTTTCCTCATCCTCAGTTAGCTGAATATCCCTTTAAGTAGTATGAAACTGATGTCTCTGCTTTGCAGCTGACAGCTGTTCACCATCTTTTCAAACTCTTTCTTACCGGTCTCCTGTAACCTCCCTCTTTCTATCCGTGACAGAGGAATTTGTGCTTCTCCAGAGCTAGACCAGAAACTTCCATTTTATCAGCCTGGCCCCAATTTGATTAAGGTTACCATTAAACTTGTCACTGCTTCTCTAATCATAGGCTGTTTCTCTCCCATGTTTGCTGTTGATAGTTGCACTGAACACTGAAGAGAGAATCAGCCTGTGCTTGAAGAAGCAGCATTTCAGAGGTACTGTCAGTTATGGAGATTATGGAACTGGCAGCTTTCAGGGTGAATTTTCTCTCCTCCCTGTGTTTTTGGAGAACTATTTTGATTCCTTGGAGATCAGATTTTCGGATCAGTGGAATCTCTTCAGGGGTAGAAGGGACCTATACAAAAAGAATGGATTGCACCTGGATTGGAAGGGGCCTAATATATTGGCAGGGAGGATTGCTAGACCAATTTGGGAGATTTAAACTAGTAAGGTTGGGGGAGTGGGACCCAGGGAGATAGTGCCAAAAGAGGTCAATCTGAGACTGGTACAGTTGGGAAAAGGAGCAAGTCAAACCGTTAGGGCAGGCAGGAACAAGGTAAGAGTGATAATTTAAACTGCATTTACTTCACTGCAAGAGGCCTAATCGGGAAGGCAAATGAACTCAGGGCATGATTGGAAGATGGGACTGGGATATCATAGCAATTACAGAAACGTGGCTCAGGGATGGACAAGACTGGCAGCTTAATATTCCAGATATAAATGCTAGAGGAAGGACAAAAAGAGGGGCAAGAGAGGAGGGGGAGTGGTGTTTTTGATAAAGGATAGCATTACAGCTGTACTTCGGATATTCCTGGGAATACATCTAGGGAAGTTACTTGGGTTGAACTGAGAAATAAGAAAGGGAAGATTATCTTATTGGGATCGTATTATAGACCCCCAATAGTCAGCGGGAAATTGAGAAACAAATTTGCAAGGAGGCTTCAGTTATCTGTAAGAATAATAGGATGGTTATGGCAGGGGATTTTAACTTTCCAAACATAGACAGGGATTATCATAGTGTTAAGGGTTTAGATGAAGAGGAATTTCTTAAGTGTGTACAAGAAAATTTTCTGATTCAGTATGTGGATGTACCTACTAGAGAAGATGCAAAACTTGACCTACTCTTGGGAAATAAGACAGGGCAGGTGTCAGTGGGGGAGCACATTGGGGCCAGCGACCATAATTATATTAGTTTTAAAATAGCAATGGAGAAGGATAGACCGGATCTAACAGTTGAATTTCTAAATTGGAGAAAGGTTAAATTTTGATGGGAATAAGCAAGAACTTTCAAAAGCTGATTGTGGGGTAGATGTTTGCAGGTAAAGAGACAGTTGAAAAATGGGAAGCCTTCAAAAATGAAGTAACGAGAGTCCAGAGAAAGTATATTCTGGTTAGGGTGAAAGGAAAGGCCAGTAAGTGTAGGGAATGCTGGATAACTAGAGAAATTGAGGTTTTAGTTAAGAAAAGGAACAGAAGAAATCGAGTGAATCCTTAGAAGAGCAAAAAGGCAGTAGGAGCATACTTAAAATGGAAATCAGGAGGGCAAAAAGAGGACATGAGATAGCTGTGGCAAATAAGGTTAAGGAGAATCCAAAGGATTTTTATAAATGCATTAAGGACAAAAGGGTAACTTGTGAGAGAATAGTGCCCCTGAAAATCTGCAAGGTGGCCTTTGTGTGGAGCCACAGGAGATGCAGTGAGATACTAAATGAGTATTTTGCATCAGTGTTTACTGTGGAGAAGGATTTGGGAGATACAGAATGTGGGGAAACAGATGGTGACGTCTTGAAAAATGTCCATATCACAGAGGAAGAAGCGCTGAATGTTGTGAAACACATAAAAGTAGAAAAATTCCCAGGACCTGATCAGGAGGACTCTAGGGCTCTGTGGGAAGCTAGGGAAGTGATTGCTGGGCATCTTGCTGAGATATTTGGATCACTGATAGTCATAGTTGTGGTCCAGAAAGACTGGAGATTGGCTAACGTTGTGTCACTATTTAAGAAAGATGGTAAGGAAGACCCAGGGAACTATTGACCAGTGAGCCTGATATTAGTGGTGGACAAGTTGTTGGAGAGAATCCCAAGAGACAGGATTTTGATGTATTTGGAAAGGCAAGGACTGATTAGGGATAGTCAGCATGGCTTTGTGTGTGGTAAATCATGTCTCATGAACTTGATTGAGTTTTTTGAAGAAGGAACAAAGAGGATTGATGAGGACAGAGCAGTAGATGTGGTCTATATGGACTTCAGTAAGGCATTCGACAGGTTCCTCTTAGGAGACTTGGTTAGCAAGGTTAGATCTCATGGAATACAGGGAGAACTGGCCATTTGGATATAGAACTGGCTCGAAGATGGAAGACAGACGATTGTGGTGGAGTGTTGCTTTTCAGACTGGAGATCTGTGACCAGTGAAATGCCACAAGGATCGATGGTGGGTCGTCTACTTTTCGTCATTTATATAAATGATTTGGATGTGAACGTAGGAGGTAAAGTTAGTAAGTTTGCAGATGACACCAAAATTGGAGGTGTAGTGGACAGCGAAGAAGATTATCTCAGAGTACAACAGGATCTTGATCAGATGGGCCAAAGGGCTGAGGAGTGGCAGATGGAGTTTAATTAAGATAACGGTGAGGTGCTGCATTTTGGAAAGGCAAATCAGAGCAAGACTTATACACTTCATGGTAAAGTTCTAGGAAGTTTTGCATAACAAAGAGACCTTGGAGTGCAAGTTCAGAGTTTCTGGAAAGTAGAGTCACAGGCAGATAGGATAATGAAGAAAGTATTTAGTATGCTTTATTGTATTGGTCAGCACATTGAGTATAGGAGTTGGGAGGACATGTTTCAGTTGTAGAGGACATTGGTTAGTCCACTTTTTGAATATTGATTGCAATTCTGGTCTCCTTCCTATCGGAAGGAGTAGCGTGGTGCTGGAAAGGCACAGCATTTCAGGCAGCATCTGGGGAGCAGGAAAATCAATGTTTCGGGCAAAAGCCCTTCATCAGGAATACAAGCAGAGTGCCTAAAGGGTGGAGAGATAAATGAGAGGAGGGTGGGGGTGGGGAGAAAGTAGCATAGAGTACAATAGATGAGTGGGGGGGGTGGGGATGAAGGTGATAGGTCAGAGAGGAGGGTGGAGTGGATAGGTGGGAAAGAAGATAGGCCAGTAGGACAGGCCATGGGGATGGTGCTGAGCTGGCAGTTTGGAACTGGGGTGAGGTGGGGGAAGGGGAAATGAGGAAACTGGTGAAATCCACATTGATGCCCTGGGGTTGAAGTGTTCCGAGGTGGAAGATGAGGCGTTCTTCCTCCGGGCGTCAGGTGGTGAGGGAGCAACGGTGAAGGAGGCCCAGGACCTACATGTCCTCAGCAGAATGGGAGGGGGAGTTGAAAAGTTGGGCCACAGGGAGGTGTGGTTGATTGGTGCGGGTGTCCCAGAGATGTTCCCTAAAGCGCTCTGCTAGGAGGCGTCCCGTTGCCCCAATGTACAGGAGACCGCATCAGGAGCAATGGATACAATAAATGATATGAGTGGATGTGCAGGTAAAACTTTGATGGATGTGGAAGACTCCTTTAGGGCCTTGGATGGAGGTGAGGGAGGAGGTGTGGGTGCAGGCTTTGCAATTCCTGCGGTGGCAGGGGAAGGTGCCAGTACGGAGGGTGGGTTGTAGGGGGGCGTGGACCTGACCAGGTAGTCACGGAGGGAGCGGTCTTTGCGGAAGGCAGAAAGGTGTGAGGAGGGAAATATATCCCTGGTGTTGGGGTCTGTTTGGAGGTGGCGGAAATGTCGGCGGATGATTTGGTTTATGCGAAGGTTGGTAGGGTGGAAGGTGAGCACCAGGGGGGTTCTGTCCTTGTTCCGGTTGGAGGGGTGAGGTCTGAGGGTGGAGGTGCGGGATGTGGACGAGATGCGTTGGAGGGCATCTTTAACCACGTGGAAGGGAAATTGCGGTCTCTAAAGAACGAGGCCATCTGGTGTGTTCTGTGGTGGAACTGGTCCTCCTGGGAGCAGATACGGCGGAGGCGGAGGAATTGGGAATACGGAATGGCATTTTTGCAGGAGGTAGGGTGGGAAGAGGTGTAATCCAGGTAGCTGTGGGAGTCGGTGGGTTTGTAAAGAAAAATGTCGGTGTCAAGTCAGTCATCATTAATGGAGATAGAGAGGATCAGGAAGGGGAGGGAGGTGTCAGAGATGGTCCAGATAAGTTTAAGGTCAGGGTGGAATGTGTTGGTGAAGTTGATGAATTGCTCAACCTCCTCGCGGGAGCACGAGGTGGTGCCAATGCAGTCATCAATCTAGCGGAGGAAGAGGTGGGGAGTGGTGCCAGTGTAACCACGGAAGATGGACTTTTCCATGTAGCCAACAAAGAAACAGGCATAGCTGGGGCCCATACATGTGCCCATGGCTACCCCTTTGGTCTGGAGGAAGTGGGAGGATTCAAAGGAGAAATTGTTAAGGGTGAGGACCAGTTCAGCCAAAAGAATGAGAGTGTCGGTGGAAGGGTACTGTTGGGGACGTCTGGAGAGAAAGAAATGGAGGGCTTGGAGGCCCTGGTCATGGCGGATGGAGGTGTAGAAGGATTGGATATCCATGGTGAAGATGAGGCGTTGAGGACTGGGGAAACGGAAGTCTTGGAGGAGGTGGAGGGCATGGGTGGTGTTTCGAACTAGGAGGGATAGGACAGTGTCGAGGTAGGTAGAGATGAGTTCAGTGGGGCAGGAGCATGCTGAGGCAATGGGTTGGCCAGGGTGGTCAGGCTTGTGGATCTTGGGAAGGAGGTAGAACCGGGCAGTGCGGGGTTCCCAGACTATGAGGTTGGAAGCTGTGGGAGGGAGATCTCCAGAGGTGATGAGGTTCTGTATGGTCTGGGAGATGATGGTTTGGTGATGGGGGGGTGAGGTCATGGTCGAGGGGGCGGTAGAAGGAAGTGTCCTCGAGTTGGCGTCTGGCTTCAGCAGTGTAGAGGTCAGTGCACCAGACTACCACTGCACCCCCTTTATCTGCTGGCTTGATGGTGAGGTCGGGATTGGAGGGAGAGGGAGCAGAGGGAGTGGAGAGCTGCGCGTTGTGAGGGTGAGAGGTTGGAGTGGGGGAGGGGGGGCGTAAACAGGTTGAGGCGGTTAATGTCTCGGCAACAGTTGGAAATGAAAAGGTCGAGGGCAGGTAATAGGCCAGCATGGGGTGTCCAGGTGGATGGAGTGTGTTGGAGTGAGTGAAGGGGTCCTCGGAAGGTGGGCGGGAGTCCAGATTGTGAAAGTAAGCTCAGAGGCGGAGGCGGCAGAAGGAGTGTTCGACGTCACAGCATGTATTAAATTCATTGATGCGTGGGGGGAGGGGGATAAAGGTGAGTCCTTTTCTGAGGACTGATCGTTCGTCCTCAGTGAGGGGGAGGACTGGAGGGATGGTGAACACTCGGCAGGGCTGGGAGCTGGGATCTGGTGTGGGTGTGGAGCTGGGAGTGGGGACGGGCCAGTAACTGGAGTGGGTGTGGTGGTTGGGGGAGTAGGGGTAGAGTCATGAGCAGGGGTGGTGTTCCCCTCAGGGTTCTGGGGGGCAGGGATGGTGACAGTGGGATCTGGGAGGGGCGTGTCAGCAGAATGCAGGTGACTGGCATTGGTGGGGGTGCATGTGGTGGCAAACATGGCAGTGGGGGGGGGGGGGGGGGCGGAAGTCCTGAGCGTGTGACATCAGCGATGATGTGAGGGGCGGAAGTGATGTCATGTGTGGTTGTGAAACATGAAAGGATTCAGAAATGATTTACAAGGATGTTGTGAGGGTTGGAGGATTTGAGCTATAGGGGGAGGTTGAATAGGCTGGGGCTGTTTTCCCTGGAATGTCAGAGGCTGAGGGGTGACCTCATAGAGGTTTGTAAAATCATGAGGGGCATGGATAGGGTAAATAGACAAAGTCTTTTCCCTGGGGTGGGGGAGTCCAGAACTAGTGGGCATAGGTTTAGGGTGAGAGGGGAAAGATATAAAAGGGACCTTAAGAGGCAACATTTTCATGCAGAGGGTGATGTGTGTGTGGAATAAGTTGCCAGAGGAAGTGGTGGGAGGCTGGTATAATTACAGCATTTAAAAGACATCTGGATGGGTATATGAATAGCAGGGTTTAGATGGACATGGGCCAAGTGCTGGCAAAGGGGACTAGATTAGGTTGGGATATCTGGTCGGCATGGACGAGTTTGACCGAAGGGTCTGTTACTGTGTTGTTCATCTGTATGACTCTATGACTCTATCTCCAGCATAGAGAATTGTGCATGCTTAATTATTGAGATTTTCAAGATAGTTCAATCTTTTTTTTTGATAAATGGAGGTAGTGTAAGAAGATGGAATTAAAGTTGAAGAAAATGCCATGATCTTAATGATTTGGCTATTTTCTGGTGCCAAGTATGTTAATTTTCAGAAAAATTTGCAAGTAATTCTTTGATTAACAAAGCTTTCTTTTGTGTTTTTCAGAATTTCTTAGAAACCGTGAGTTCAGTTATATCTATTGCGTCAGTAAATACGTGGAGAATTCTCTCAAATACCAGCCAAAACAATACCAATCCTAGTTCTCAATTATTGCAGTCAGTAGAAAATTTTAATACTCGGCTCAAGTTGCAGAATAACACATTACGTATTAAAGAAAATAACCTTGAACTCAGTGCTAATAGAATTGTTCAACAGATTGACGTCTCTGATTTTAATGTCACCTTTGCTAACTTTTCCGCTGTGGAATATTCCAATTTAAGTGCTAATATATTCATTTCGTCTGAAGAATTTTCAGATGCAGCAAATGCCACAGTAATCAGTATCGCATATCCAACATGGATTGACATTTTACCCAATACCTCAACTTTTGGTAAAAACTTCTTGATTAATAGTCTCGTCGTGACAGTAACAATAAATGTTGAGAAACCTATTAACATCAACATGACCTTCTCACCAAGAAATCGCACATTAGATTTCAACAGTGCCATGTGTGCGTTTTGGGATTTTAGTGGCAATTTATGGAATGATACTGGCTGTGAATCCGAAATAAGGGGAGAAGAAATCATATGTCACTGTCAACATTTAACATCCTTTTCGATTTTAATGTCTCCTGTTACCAATAAAAGTCCAGCTTTGAGTTATATCACCAAAATCGGAGTTGCCATCTCAATCGGAAGTTTACTAATCACTATTATTATAGAAGCCATAGTGTGGAAGCATGTGACCAAAAATAAAACCTCATACATTCGCCATGTTGGAATTCTGAATATTGCAGTAAATCTGCTGGTCGCTGACGTATGGTTCATTGTGGCTTCAGCTGTAGAACCAGGAAAACGGGCTTGCACAGCTGCTACTTTCTTCATTCATTTTTTCTATCTTGCCTTATTCTTCTGGATGTTAACCCTGGGCCTGCTGCTTGTCTATCGTTTACTATTCCCTTTCCATGATCTCAGCAGATCAGTTATGATGGGAATATCATTTGCCGTTGGTTACCTGCCTCCATTGATAATCTCGATCATCACAATCGGAGTTACCTTTCCAAGAAACAGTTACACCAGAGAAGGTGCCTGCTGGCTCGGCTGGGAGACCGAATACCCTCTGCTTGCATTTGTTATACCTGCATTGGTTATAATCGCAATCAATGTCATCATTTTGTTTATAGTCATTTTTAAGTTGCTGCGACCAACAATTGGGGATGGATCCAGAGCCAATAATCAGGAGAGAGATGCATTCAAACAGATTGTGAGAAGCATTGCTGTGCTAACCCCAATCCTTGGACTCACCTGGGCATTTGGAATACCAACCTTTCAAAAAGATTCCCCTGTTGCTTTCCATTATATATTTACAATTCTCAATGCTTTTCAGGTGTGTATTATTTAAGATTCCTAACTTTTGACTTCCCACTGGTTAACCCATATTTATGCAATAGAATTCATCAGGCAGTTATCAACAAACTGTGATCCATTAGCTTAGTACTGTCTGTATCTGGAAATGATCAAAATCTGACATCAAATTAGCCCAGTGCAGCCAGTAGAACAAAAATATTAAAACCGTAAGAACTACGGATGCTGGAAATCAGAAACGAAAACTGAAATTGCTAGAAATGTTTAACTGGTCCAGCAGTATCTGTGGAGAGAAATCAGAGTTAACTTTTAAGGTCCAGTGACCCTTCTTCAGGACCCCACTCTTCACAGATTTCTCTCCACAGATGCTGCCAGATCTGCTGAGCATTTCCAGCAATTTCTGCTTTTTGAGCAAAAAAATTAGTTTTCTTGACAATTATTCTCTATGGTAAGAAAAGGAACTGGAATTTCATATGAGATTTGTTTATGTAGTGTCTAACACATCAGAATTTCCCTAAGTTTGTCCGGTATATTTTTTGAGGTCTACTTATTATAATGTGGAGAAAGGAAGATATTTTAGTCTTACAGAGATCACCAGTGGTTCTACATATATATATTAATATGATTTGCTTTTAACTTTGGATGTTCGCATTTTCAACTTGTGACAAATGAATTTTTCTGTTTGTCTGATGGGTTTGGTGAATTCTTTTCAAACAACCTGATAGGAAATTTGCCTTTAGGATGAATGGGTTTTTGCTTATATTAGGAAGTTTACAATCAACAATATTAATAATTGTGAATTAAGGTTTCTGTTATAAGTTTCTTAGTAGAAAATACATGGGAATTGCCTATTGCTTAGAAGAAAATTATTTATTCATTTTCATGTTCCACAGTGGTCTATGGATAAAAAAAAGGACATATAAAGCAGTGTTCCCAAGAAATAGAGGGGTTAGTAAAGGAAAAGTAACTTAGAGCAAGGAATAGTAATTGTCCCAGTCCAGAGATTTCATAAAATCCTGAAGAGGTTACTTGAAGTTGAAATTGGTTAAGCACAGGTATATGATAACTCCAGGTAAAAGTTATCAGATTTTCCCAATGTGGAGCTGATGTCACAGTTAACTTAAATAATTTGAAGTACTAGATGAAGAGATTTTATTCTCTGGGTGAGCGCAGTACAAAGGGTGCTTTTGGGTACTGTAAAGGAGATTTTTGGGAATTGATCAGATGATATGTTACTGTGTGTTCCAAAACATTTAAATTTTTGTTATAAGTAAACAGTATGGTTTATTTTAGTTTCCTTTCATTTCTTTGATTTGATAGACTTTTGTTTTATTGTTAAATGAGTGCTTCAGTAGGAGCCCACCTTGTTAAAAAGAAATCAAAACTATATATGATCTATCAAGCCAGATTTAAATCCGGGATTTGACTTGTCCAGAAATATTATTAACTAAGATCATGAAAACACTTAGAATATTGTGGAATGATTATCTCTGTGCATCATGAGGCAAAATTTGGAACATATGAGGTATTAATTGGGGCAGAGTTAGATCATGGGGTAAGTCTTTGCCAAGTCAATATTAAATTTCATATCACATAAAGATGCCAGCAAATAAGCCAATTTCTGATTAAAGCTGCTAGGTTTGAATCCATGTGAGTATCTGCATCTTCACGGCTAAGTAAGTAATTATAACATAATAAGGTTGCAGTCTCAGATTTTACTGTTTTTTGAGATTTATGGGCTCAGAAAATCTGGCAGTAATATGGAAGATAAGGTTGCAGATGATAATTGCATTTCCAAAACAGCTTGTGGGTACAAAAGTAGCAGTGATTTTCCTGAACCCTCTTTGTCCAGCAATCATCAAAACAACTGCTGTGATCTCCACAGACTCTTCTGCTCACTGTGTCTAAACAGCCTCATCCTCTGTCTCCAGGTCCTCTTCCTCCTCATTCTTTCAAGGCTTGTTCCACCTTTATTTCTGGAGTCTTTCCTTGACAATGGTTTCTTTGTGATGGCTGAAGCTCAGTCTCTTTGATGCTCCTCCCTCCCGTGGCAATCTTCCGTGAAATCTCCAAACCTCTTTCTTCTTGCAATGTCCAGAACCCAATCCATTTGTTCAGTCCCTATAACCCCACACTTCATTATAATACTGACTCCATGGGAACTCTCTGTAGTGATCTCTGCACTTTCTTCCAGAGCTCCTCCTCATTTTGTCCAGAATTCCTCCTTAAAACTTTCCTCTTGCCAATTCCAGAACACCTCCACATGACCTCTATACACCATCTATTCACTCTCTTCCTTGTGATCTTGGACTATGTTGTAACCTTCACAGTCTCTTCCCACAACTTCCTTACTGATCAAACCACACACCCTCTCGCTGTGATTTCTCTCCCAACATCTCCAGATCTTCCGTGTCCTCTTCTGCTGCAGTGGATAAGCCCTTCAGTTTGGTCAGCTTCCATACATGAAACTGAGGATTAAAATCACGTTTATCTATATTTCACAGCCACTGTCTTATCCACTCTCCGTGCCCACCTCATGGTATATATCAAAACAAGGAAATGCTGTTTGGAACGCGTTAGGGAGAATTAGAACATCCAAATTTGGGGCATAGCTCCAGTGGGAGAGTGATTATAATGAGCAATACACAGGAGGACATAACAGAGACATAGACAGACATCTCAAAAGATTGCAGCACATGTTACAGAATGGGATAAGGTCATGAAGTGATCGGAAAACACATATGAGAAGGTTAAGCATATTGATCACCTCTGCAGAAGAAATCTGCAGTTAGAGGGAGCAGACTTTGTAGGCTTAAAGCCAGTCAGGCAACATGCTTGATGTTGTTCTGCAGATTCACCAGAAATTTGCTCTGAGAAGCATTCTGTTAGATATTATTGCTTGAAAGAAACCTCTGCTTTTAGCTTCTATTTCAGTATGAATAAAGTATTGACAGTTTTTCTAATAGTTGAGATAGTCATTTAAAAAAAGTGTTTACAATCAATTAAAGATCTATTGATTAACTGCTTAAGAATTATCTTTGTTTTTTAGGGATTCTTCATTTTAGTCTTTGGAACATTCATGGACAATAAGGTGAGCCATTGATACTATTTCCATCGCTTTTCTAACATTTCTGTTTTCACTTCACCTGATGAAATGCCTTGTTTTGCTGTTAATGTAGGTACGTGAAGCCTTGCTGAAGAAGTTTTCATTGAGAGGATTTTCTTCAAGATCAAAGGTGAGGTTATGAAACTAAGAATGACAGCAATATGCATATGAAAGAGAAAAATGTATTAATGATTTTGGTAGAAACCTTTCTCAAAACTAACATGGATAGAATTGGTTTGCTATTGTAATAATGAACAAAACAAAGGAAACGGAAGGATATTAACAGTGTATGTGATGTATTTTATATATATGTATGTTTAACACAATGTCCCATAGCATGATCCAGAGAATTAACAAGAGGAATGGACACTTGAAGATTCTTTGTAAGGAATGAGATTAGCGTAGGTTTTTAAGGGAAGGTAGAGGGAGAGAGAGAGACGGAGAGTCTGGGAATGAAATTCTCAACCACTTAGGTTGAACCCTGAGGGATTAGTAAGAAGCTTTTCTGCAAATCAGAGGGCAAAGGAAGAAGAAACAAGATGAAGAAGTGTTTAATGAATGGCAGGGCACACTGGGTAGCTCAGAGGTATGGAGGGATCTTGAGATACTTATTCACAGATCCCTGCAGTTGCCAGAACACATAAATAGGATAGTTAAGGCATGTGGGACACTTGCTTTCATCAGTCATGGCATAGAGTATAAGAGCAAGGAGGTAACATTGATGTTGTAACGAGCATTGGTCAGGCCACAGCTGGAGTACTGTATGCAGTTCTAGTCACCTTGTTATGAGAAGGATGTGAAAGCACTGGTGGGGATACAGAGGATATTGCCTGAGATGGAGAAATTGAGCTGTAAGGAGAGACTAGATAGCTTGGATTGCTTTCTAGAGAGCGCAGACTGATGGGGGCATGATTGAGGCATGTAGGAATACCAGGAGTATGGCAGAGTGAATAGAGAGCATCAACCCCTTTGGTTGAGGGGTCAATCACAAGGGGACATGGCTTGAGGGTGAGGGGCAGAGATTCAGATGGGATTTGGGAAAAACCTTTTTCACTCAGCGAGTGGTGAGAATCTGGAATGCACTACCTGACAAGGTAATGGAGGCCAAAAACCTTACAACCTTTAAAAAGCATTTGAATGAACAATTAAAATATCATAACATTCAAGGATATGGGAAAAGTACAGGAAATTGGGATTAGTGCACTTTTACTGGTAGTTATGTCAGTAGAGACCCAGTGGGCTGAAGGGCCTTTTCTACACTGTATGTATCTTTGAAGCTATGAAGATAAAGGAGAGGAGTTATACAAAGGGGACCAATTTGGGACACCAAAGGATGAAGGAAAATACACAAGATTGGAAAAGGCTCTAGAGATGAGGTAAACCTGAGACTATGCTGTGAAGTGAAGAAAAATTGGGATGTGCATTGATAATCTGCTCCATATTTAACTAGACTAAAATAAAACTGTTACTGATCATAGAGCCACAGGCTTCAATTTTCATTCCTGGGTTAGAAGTGCAGAGTCGTGAATTTCCTGGTTCTGTGAATCTAGCTGGGGATTTTCAATGCAGGATTTTGGCATTTCTTGGAAGGTGGGTCAGTCAACCCCAGGATGACAGCAGATGCTGGCTGGGTCTAAGGTCTAACTCTAAGCAACAGCAATATACTACCGCTTAACAAAAAAAGGATTGAAAGTAATTCCAGTGGTTCTCATTCATTCCAACACACACACACACACACACACACACAAAGCTTAGATGTGAAGAATGGGACTTGTGTCTGATCTGACAATAGAATGCTCAGGCATAATTTACCGATTTCTCTTGCAAAGTGTGGAGGGCAGTGTATCAGGTTACAGCTAACAAATAGTTCTCTACCATTGTATTAACTTGGCCCCTCACTGGCTATCAGCTCATTAAGGGGGCAACATTTTGCCGAGCATTTCATTGCAGACATGGTGAGAAGAGACAGCAACTGTCTAAGGCAAACTCATCCCATTATTATCCCTTCTTCCACCTGTCTCACCACTGCCAGGATGGGGATAGTCCCAGCTCTTGACTACAGTCCTCCGTCAGTAAGATGGCATTCCACCAATTAAAGAGCAAACAAAGCTCACTTAGCATCACTAAGACTGTCTATGTAGATCTGACGTAGAAGCAAATTATTGCCGATGCTGGAATTTGTACTGAAATCTCAGCGGGTCAGATAACTTCAGTAGAGTGAGAGCAAGCTAATATTTTCAAATCTATGACTTGGAGGTGCCGGTGTTGGACTGGGGTGTACAAAGTTAAAAATCACACAACACCAGGTTATAGTCCAATAGGTTTATTTGGAAGCACCAGCTTTCAGAGTGCCGCTCCAACCACCTGATGAAGGAGCAGCGCTCTGAAAGCTAGTGCTTCCACATAAACCTGTTGGACTATAACCTGGTGTTGTTCGATTTTTAACTAATTTCAAGTTAGATGATACTTCATCAAGCTCTCTATGCTGCCTGACCTGCTGTGTTTACCAGCACGTTTGTTTTCAATCTATATAGACACGAATTTGATTTTGCAACTCCTTTTTTGCCTTTCTTACATCTAGACATGACCAAGGCTCACCCGTGCCAACCCATGCAACCTCATGCCATCTCTCCATCCCAATGCTGTCTCATATCCATGCCAGTTATAGCCTATTTCACTCACAGTCCTTTTGCTTTCACCTCCCAGTACCAACATTTTGAGTATTTACATGTACCCATGCACATTAGAGAAAATACTATTGTTCTGTTACTCAAATTTCTATTTTCTAGACTACAAATTTTGAGAAAAGCACTTTCATTCATAAATATCCATTTTGACACTTGTTGATACTTTTCTGCTGTTGTAGATTCATCTTGACAGTTCATCACTTGTTGACAGTTCTTGGCAAATTGGTCAATAACAAAGGATTAATGTATAATCTTGTCCACAGTTCACAATCCCAAAGGCAACTGGCCTGCCCAATGCATCTGTGACTACCATCTTCAAAGGATCCCTGACCACCAGACTAAATTGGTCTGGGACCATAGAAGTACCTCAATTTCTCAAGGAGATGGCAATGAGAATAGACCTGTTCTTAACCAGTCTAAGATCTGAACTACAAACTTGAAAATCTGATTTCAGTGGAGATCATTTAATTGCCAGCTTCTTCCAGGAACTGCATGTGGTGGAACTATAGTCCAAGTCCAGCCCAATCCCACAACTGCAAACATTAAAGATGCAAAGTTTGAGAATGGACTTTGAACACCCAACCTCTTCAGGCATTTTCAACACTGTAGGTATCATCACCATCTTGGCAAAAATTGGTTGATGTTTTGTCTCAAATAATACTCCAATTCCATTGTGAGGAATATTGCTGTTCTCCAATTTTGACTGCCTTACTAGCCTTGGGCGGAAATAAAAGGAGCTCAGATTTTCCTTGTTTAAGCCACATTGGTTTGATTACATTTAGTCAAACTATGCAAGTCAGGTAGTACCTATGAATATCATAAGTCAGTTTTGCTGGCTCCTTTTAAAAACAACTTTAGTCCATGAAAGACGCAGGTATTATTTGAGTGATGGAACTCAAAACAGTCACTGGACCTGAAACATTAATTCCTTTTTCACTCCATAGTTGCTATCACACCCGCAGAGTTTCTCTGGAAATTTCTGTTTTTGTTTCCAGTATCCACAGTTCTCTATAGTGTCTATATTTTGTATCTCCTTGAAATTGTTCAATTTTATGAAGTAAATTTGATTTTATTTGATTTACTGTAGTCACATGTACCTAAATATGGTGAAAAGCTTTGTTTGTGAGCAGTACAGGCAGATCATAGAAAGCAAGAACATCCAGAGCATAGAGTGCTTAGACAGAGTGAGGCATTCAAATTACATTGCACAGGAGGTGATTTAAAAGAATATTATTAGCAATTTTTACAAACTTAGAATTTAGGTTGAAAAGTGTGGAATGCTTACAAGAAATTAACAAGTTTTGAGAAGATTTGTAGCTCAGGTTGTAGTTCTGGATGTAGATTTGCTTGCTGAGGTGGAAGGTTCATTCCCAGACGTTTCATCACCAAATAGAAAGTGGGCCATATCAGTTGTGCTTCATCCGGAGGCTCACTGATGTTACCTAGTATGGGGACAAAACATCTGAAAACAAACCTTCCAGCTCAGCAAACAAGAAATGTTAGAATAAGATCTGCTGTAGGGAGCTCGCAAGGAGTTGCCCAATGTCGAGACCATCTTAAGTGTGTTATTCAATGGAGTGAACCTTCAGTTTATTGGTAACATCCCTGTCTCTGAGTTTAAAAATGAAATGCATTAAAATAATTCTGTTTCTTGGATGTGCCAGCTCTGGATATTAGGTTGATATCTGGAGGGATGAATTGTATTGAATATATATATGAATGGATCCAATTCCTGATATGCCTGGTGACTGGACACTAACATATGAGGAAAAAAATACGATAAGATATGTTGAAATAATTATCAATGTTCCCCAGCTATCTTAGATCCAATAATGGGTTGATGTTGCAATGTGATAAACTGCAGATACTATATTATAGATTGGTGGCACGGTGATTTGGTCAGCTCGGCTACCCTTAAAATCATTAGGATGCTAATGAATTACTTTTGCCATTCTCAAACAACAGGTGTCTGGACACAAAATGACATGGAGGCAAATTGTCTGCTGATGGCTCCCTTTGGGAATTATATAAATTTGAAAAAATACCCTAATTGTCACAATCTTTTTCCCCAGAGGTGGTGCTTGTAGAGACAAATCCCATGATTTGTCATTACCAGCTGATTGCTGGTAATTTCCTGAGACATGCTCCCAGTAAGCTCTAAACCTTATCAAATCCCTCTACAGGGTACAAAGAAATGGAATAAAAATGAGAACTGAATAAACATGTATGCGACCATACATTAAAACATGTTTTCTTTTGCTTTTCAGACTAGTCAGAATGTTTCTACTGCAAAGTCTTCCTCAAAACCTCATCCTCGATTTCATGCTAAAAGGCGTAAGTATAACAATGAACCCGAACAAAAAAAAACACAAATAAAGCTATCCAAAAAATATTTTATGCAATTAGCAGTAATTTAATGGTTGTTACTGAAGTGAAGAGATCTTGTTCTGTATAATAAGGGATCAGATTGGCCCTAAAGTTTTACCACAAGATGATTTCAGATGAGAAACTGCATTTGAGTTTCTCTGTCCATCTGCACCAGAAGAAAACTTGGTGGATTTTAATGGCCAAGTAGGAATGGAAGTCAGCAGGAAGAAATATATTATCATGCAGGTCTATGTCTGCCAGTTGACAGTGAGTAAATGTATGCTTGAGTCCCTGAACTATCTTATAAGAACACCAAGAATTGGGGAATGATAGCCTGCTCCACAATTCAATATGATCACTGCTGAACCAGCAAACATCTTTCAATCTTTCACCATCTACCTTCTCAACATCCTGAACATTATAATACAACCTTCTCAACTAAGGTAATAAATTATTCCAATTGCTTTGTTCCAATGCAATTGTTTTTAAATATGGAGAGCAAAACTCCACACAGTATCCCACATGTGCTCAGTTGCAATAATAATTCATTATTCTTCTCTTCAGTCTCCTTGCAATAACAGCCAACATGCTTTGTTGCCTTACTAATTGCTTGCTTTACTTGCATGATAAAATTCTGCATATCTTGCATGAGTACACCTTTGAACAGCTACTCCTACAGGCTTCACAGTTTTTCTATTTTTATAACCAAAAGGAATAACTTTACACATCCCTACAATATAATCCATTTGCCATCTTGTTATCCACTCAATTTATCAATATCTTTGTCCCTATATCAGTCTATATCCCTTTGCAGTCACGCTCTCCCACTGCTCTCTACTGCTAAACTTTGCCCTAAGCTTTATATTGTCAACATTCTTAATACATTACTCTCTGTTTATTCAACTAAGTCATTGATGTACATTATAAATAATTGAGACCCAGCACTGACTCTTGTGGCACTCTACCATGCCTGCCTAGTTAAAAATATCATATGTATGTATATTACTGTTTTCTGTTTGTTAACCATCTTGTTGATATATTGCCTTCAGCTCCATGAGCACCTAACGTGACTATTTACCTTTTGTGCAGCATAATATTTAATGCTTTTTGGAAATCCAGATATACTACATCAACTGATTGCACTTCATTTAACTCTAGTCACATCCTCAAAAAGTTCCAATAGACATATCAAATGGGATATCCATTTATTAAAACCGTATTGGTTTATCCTAACATTAAGCTTTTCTGACAGTATTGCTAAAATTTTCTTAATAATAGATCCCAATTTCTTTCCTAGTAATTGATGTTAGGCTAACTGGCCTGTAGTTTCTAGTTCCTCTCTCTCTCTTTTCTTGAAAAAAATTGTAACATTTGACAATTTCCAATCTGAAAGGACCATTCGCAAATCTAAGACATTTTAGACAATGGCAACTAGTAAACTGACTATCTTTGCAGATATCTCTCTTGGAAGCCTAAGGTGTAATCCATTGGGTCTGAAGGACAGGAAGGTATTAGACCCTTAAGTTTCCCCAAAACTTTGATATTCTTCACTCCCTTTAGCCCCTAGGTTACCACCTATTTCTGGAAAGAAAACTGTGTCTTCTACTGTAAAGAGAGGCTCAAAATATTTGTTCAATGCTTCAGCCATTTCTTTATTCCCTATCATAATTTTTCATCTCTCTGCTTCTAATGGACTGACATTTATTTTAGCTGGGCAAAAGCGAGGCCTGCAGATGCTGGAGATTAGAGTCAAGCTTAGAAATGCACAGCAGGTCAGGCAGCATCTGAGGAACAGGAAAATCGACGTTTCGGGCAGGAGCACTTCATCAGGGTTTATTTTAACTACCTTAGCTTTACTTTAATATGTTTATGTACTTGTAAAAGATCTTACAATCAACTTTTCCATTTCTAGTCGACTCGTCTCTGATTTTACTTTTTCTCTTCCTATTAATGTGTTGGTTATCTTTTACTGGTTTGTAAAACACATCTAAACCTGAGACCAATCTTGCTGTTTTATAAGCCTTTTTTCACTCTAATATTATCCTTAATTTTCCCAAGTGAACCACAGATGGTTATGTTTGCTGAACTCATTTTCAATGTATTTTTTGTTGTTGAATATTTTCAATTATTTCTTTAAATTTTCTTACTGTTCATTTCCAGCCATATGCATTTAGTCTATTTGCCCAATTAATCTTAGCCTGCTCTCCTCTCATACTCATATAGCTGGCTTTGTTTAACTTAAAGATCATTGTTTAAATTTGTAGTGTATTATGTTCAAACATAACATTGAGTTCAATTTGTTTTATTCACTTTTTCCCAGAGGATCATTGACTGTGACATTACTTATTATTTCTGCTTCATTACACAATATTAGAGTTATGATGGCTTTACCGTAGTTGATTCCTAGTTGACTATTACTTCAAGAGCCAACACAGGAAATTTTATGCAAACTTATCTTCTGCTGCACTCCTGCCAATTTTATTATCCCAGTTTATTGAAGATTAAAGTTCCATGCAATAATTTATTGTTTAATGTTCTGCATAATACAGTAACTCCTATTAAGAGGGATATAAATTAGCCCTTACAATGTTTTCTGACAATTGCATTTCTTAATTTCCATCCATATTGATTCTACTTCATGATCTTCTGACACTATATCTTTTCTCACTCATGTCTTTATGTCATCCTTTACTCTCAAAGCTATTTCTCATCATTTGCCATTCTGCCTGTCTCCCCAAACATTATGAATCTTGGAATATTTATTTCCCACTCTTGATCACCATGCCTCTTTAATGGCTACTAGATCTAAATCATTTATCTTTAATTTTGTCACTTACATTTATCTTAATGCAAATGCCTTAAGCATTTAAGAAAGTTTTGCTGTGTTATTACTCAGAAAGGCAATATAGCTTTAAGGCAGGTAGGTGACATTGTGGCATGTGACACTGTTATAAAGGTCTCCATCTTATTTTTTTCAATGAAATTTTTAACACAGTCTTGTTGTTCAACTTTGCCAAACAAAGTCTATGCCCTAGTGCTAAAGGTTGGTTTCCCCCCTCTTGGTAGATTGTGCAGAACTTTAGCATTGTGTTTGACCTTGACTTGTGTCTCAAACTCTACATTGGATCCATTACTAAGACTATCAGCTTGCACCTCAGCAATATTTGTCTCACGCACAGAGTCATGAAATGCCCGTTTATTTCACTCTCTACAAGTGCTGTCAAACCTGCTGAGTTTCTCCAGCACTTTCTGTTTGTATTCCTCATTCTGACTTCCATTACTGTAGTGGTCTTTTGTCAACCATCCAAATTTCAAAGCTCTGCTGTATACCAGGAATCCTGCTCTATCTTCTAGCTGTTGTGGTTCTGTTCGCCGAGCTGGAAGTTTTTGTTGCAAACGTTTCGTCCCCTGGCTAGGCGACATCATCAGTGCTTGGGAGCCTCCTGCGAAGCGCTTCTTTGATGTTTCGTCCGGTGTTTATAGTGGTCTGTCCCTGCCGCTTCCGGTTGTCAGTTTCAGCTGTCCGCTGTAGTGGTTGGTATATTGGGTCCAGGTCGATGTGTTTGTTGATGGAGTTTGTGGATGAATGCCATGCCTCTAGGAATTCCCTGGCTGTTCTCTGTCTGGCTTGCCCCTAGGGAATTCCTAGAGGCATGGCATTCATCCACAAACTCCATCAACAAACACATCGACCTGGACCCAATATACCAACCACTACAGCGGACAGCTGAAACTGACAACCGGAAGCGGCAGGGACAGGCCACTATAAACACCGGACGAAACATCAAAGAAGCGCTTCGCAGGAGGCTCCCAAGCACTGATGATGTCGCCTAGCCAGGGGACGAAACGTTTGCAACAAAAACTTTCAGCTCGGCGAACAGAACCACAACAACGAGCACCCGAGCTACAAATCTTCGCACAAACTTTGAACTATCTTCTAGCTCTTATCAATTTCAATTATTTTCTCAATCTTAACTCTCACTACCTCTGCCAGTTCCTGTAGATCTACATTCCAGAACATGCGCTCTAGTTTTTCCATCTCACCCTCTCTTCACTCCATTAATTTATAGCCTTCAGCTTTCTCAACTCCATATTTTTATGACTTTCCACAATCCCTTCACACCATATGAAAAGCTCTTCATAATTCACTTTTAGGATCACATCTTCAATCTTTACCTTTTTATTATTTTACTTTACCTTCCTTCCATCACTACTAGTGTCCTAAAACCAAGCCATTTCAAATGTTTCGAATGAATGAAAAGGCGCTATAAAGTGCAAATTATTGTTGTTGTAGCCCAATGCCGTAGTTTAAATAAAAGCTGAACAGATAAGTTATTTTAGAATAATCCAGTGTTGTTGTGTGATTTTTAACTCTTCCTGATCTTGTTGTTTTCTTCAATCTTTCAGAAAGTTACAATTTAACGGAGCAACTTCACTCAAGTGATAACAACCCATCTCTTAGCTATTCAAGTCTGAGTTAACTGCTGGAAGTCAATACATCAAATTGAACATATTTCGATGCAGGAGGAAAAATTAAAATGCATTTACATCCCTAGAAAACTTTTTAGAAATAATTCAAAAATAAAATATTGCTTATTTGAAGAATGTATGAAATTAAAATGTGTAAAACTATGTGCACTGGGACATGAACAATGATTATTTTAATTGCAATCAGAAATATCTTCTTTGTGTCTTGGGGAAATAGTTCTTATCAACAAAAATAAACATAAGAGCAAGTGTGGCACAGTGCTGCCTCACAGTGCCAGGGACCTGGATTTGATTCCAGCCTTGGGTGTTTTTCTGTGTGGAGTTTGCACATTCTCCTGTGTCTGCATGGATTTCCTCCCACAATCCAAAGATGTGCAGGTTAGGTGAATTGGCCATGCTAAATTGCCCGTAGTATTCAGGGATGTGTACGTTAGGTGCATTAGTCAGGGGTAAATGTAGAGTAATAGGGAAGGTGGTGGGTGGGTTACTGTTTGGAGGGTTGGTGTGGACTTATTGGGTTAGAGGGCCTACTTCCACACTCTAGGGATTCCATAATGTGATGTAAACTCATGATTGCCTGCAATGCCATTAAGCTCATTTTAAGATTATATTAATATTAGAGAATTATCCATTACTATAGATTCTTCTTTTCTTATAATCAATCTATTTTTGCAGACAACATTGTTAGTATCTTTAGAAAAGTGTTTTTCTGTCTTGTTTAATTGTTAAAGTGCTTATCCCTCTTTTTCTCTCTCCTCCCCCTTCATACACCTTGGTTTATTCCACCAGGTGCTACTATGGGTCTGCTCAGAATCCCTTAAATTCTTGGGCTTCAAATGTTTACAAGAATGTAAAATTGGTGTAAGGCACCGAAATTTTACTTGATTTTCTGTTCAGTTATCTAGAATTTTGGTGAAACTTTCCTCAGGAAACTTATGTTCTGCTTTGTTCTCAATAACTCAGGTTGGCACAGTTCTTCTGGTAGGATTAGTGATAGAAAAAAAATGAAAAATGCCTGCTGCCAAAGATGATGTCACGATGGCTCAGTGGTTAGTGCTGCTGCCGAACAGTGTGAGGAACCCAGGTTCAATTCCAGCCTTGGGTGACCATCTGTATGCAGTTTGCATGTTCTCTGTGGGTTTCTACTGGGTGCTCCTGTTTTCACTCACAGCTCAAAGGTGTGCAGATCAAGTGGATTGGCAATGCAAAATTGTCCCATAGTGTCCGGGGATATGCAGGCTAGGTGGATTAGTCATGATGAATGTGGGGTTACAGGGATGGGTTGCTTCTGGGTTGGATGCTCTTTGGGGGGAGTTGGCGCAGACCCAATGGGCTGAATGCCTCTTTCTGCAATATAGGGGTTCTAGGTTTACCAGGAAGCTGGGTAATGCTTTAGTAACCCCATCCTCCCTCCATCACTCCCTTCCTCCTCAACCCACCTCCTCCCATATCACTACACACTACAGCTCACCCATTTGTTTGCACAGCCTGCTGTTTCCTCAGGGGCAAAAACCAGTCCATGGATTAAATTCCATGGATCTACAACACAAAACCTTCCACAAAATAGAAAAGGAAAATAATTGTCTTGCTCACCTTCAAATAAATTCTAAACCCTTTGTTCATCTGTATGAAATGCTCAGTGAACTCAAAACCATTGTGTAACGTGAAATAAAATACTTGAAAGGAAGCATATGAGAAAATAATTTGCATTTTATTTATAGTAAATGTAACTAAATTTAACAATGTGGTTATGTATAAACTGCAACTACAGTTATTAGCATAAGATTGCTGCATTTTGCTCTAAAATATCTTTTATAGTAGACTTGAAATCTCTTTTTTAACTTGTAAATTTAAAATTCTTTTGAATAATTACTTAAACTTATGAAGGAGTAGCTTTGGTTTAAAGATTACGAATATATTACTGTGAATGGAATTATATCTAAACAAAATTGTTATTTAGAAATTACCATGAAGTTCAAATGTGAATTTGTTCTGTTCCTTTTCATTTTCTTCATATAAGATATTTCCTCTGTGTATTTTTATGAAATTTGCGATTACATGATACAACTCTTTTTGAACACAATTTGTTAGTTAAAGAAGGAATGATATAATAAAGAAACAAAACCGTTTGTAAAGATGGGACCTTCAATGTAACATTATTGAATTTTCTCTGTGCCATTTGAGTTACATGACAGCTGATTTGTGAAGCAGACTGATGCCAACAGCGTGTTCAATTCCTACAACAATTGAGGTTACCAAGAAGGATTGTCCTTCTCAATGTCTCTTCTTGCCTGAGCCATGGGGAGCCTCAGGATAAACCACCAGCAGTCATCTTTCTCTAACAAGAAAGTAGCCCTATGTTCTCTAAAGCTATGGTGACCTAAGGTTTACATGTAGAATACAGATTTATAGATGTTTTTGTATTATTATATGTTTCATATTTCAGTAATTATTGTCTTCTGGTAGTCTTTTAAATGATGACGGTAAAGTAATGAATTTCAAATTATCCACCAAAAACTTGATAGGAACATGGTGTCAGCATGGCTCAGTGGTTAGCACTGCTACCTTATTGCGCCAGGGACTTGGTTTGAATTCCAGCTTGGGACGGCTGTGTGTATGAAGTTTGCATATTCACTCCGTGTGTGCATGGGTTTCCATCAGGTGTTCCGGTTTTTGGTCTAGAGATGAGCAGGCGAGCAGATTAGCTGTGATAAATGTGAGCTTACAGGCAAGTGGTTGGGGGATGGGTGAGGGTGGGGAAGAGGCAGGAGGGCTGGGTTTAGATGGATTGCTTTTCAGTGAGTTGGTGCAGACTCAATGGGCATCTTTCTGTACTGTAGGGATTCTGTGAACAGGGATATAACTGCAAGTTGTAGGCTGTTGCAATTAGACAGAGGATGGTTTGGAAAACAAACAAGAGGGTAATTCAAAAGTAGAGACTATGTAGAAGAGCAGAATAGATGTGCTTGAAGTTAAAAACACAAAAATGACACCAAATTTGTACCATTGCTCCATGTTTGACAAATGAACACTATGCTTATCCAGCCACTTTAAGATGAAAGGGCCAGCACAGTCAATGTGTAATGTAGTTCAGGGTTTTCCTGGCCATTCCCATGAATGTGGGGGAGCTACGAGCAGTAATATGTGTCCTTCTTGGCACTCTGGGTACTGATCCACCAACACAGCTGTATTTGCATCCAGTCCTGGCCACCAGACATAACTTCTCGCCAACATCTTCATTTTGGACACTCCTGGATGATCCTGGTGGAGTTCAGCCAGTATCTGGCAGTGACCTTTGCTCAGGACAATCACTCTTGCTCCCCATAATAAAATGACATTCTCTACTTTGATCTGGTCTCACCAAGTGCAGAAAGGTTTCTGTTCTTGTTGTGATGGCTCTTTTATTTCCCCCATCACCACCAGGTGTTTTAGTTTTGCCAGGACCAGAAGTTTTTGTGTCCACAGTCTGATATTGTCAGTGGTGAGTGAAAGGTATCCAGAAAGTTTAAAACCAAATGAAACTCTTCCAGGGAGGCACCACCGGTGGTGTATCTGCCAGCAGGAAGCGGCTCATGTCATCCGCATTTGCTAGTTGGCCTCCTGGACAGTGTTTCACCTTGTATTTATAAGCACTTTGAATTTGACTGCTGAATTTGACCAGAAGCTGTGGACAGCACAGACTTGTCCTCTTTGAGTATACCTAGCAAGGATTTATGGTCTGTTACTATTACAAATGTATGTCTGTAAAAGTATGGGTGGAACTTTCTCACACTAAAGATTACTGCCAAACCATCCTTCTCTATCTGGATGTGTTTTGTGCAACAGCCAATGTGCGGAAAGTATATGCAATTGGACGTTCCCCTCTTTTGGGCGATTTGTGAGCCATCACTAACCTGATACCATAAGGGAAGGCAAGGTATCAGAAGTAGATCTCGCTTGGCATTATTGTATGCCATCAGCTTAGAAGATGATAGCTGCTTCTTCACTTACCTAAAGGGTACATCTTGGCTGCGAGACCATTTCCAAGGCTGACCCATTTTCAGTAGCAGATGTAAGAATGGAGGCCAGATTATGTATGAACTTTCCATAATAATTCACCAAACCCAGAAAAGATCTACGCTCCATTACAGGCATGGGAGCTGGTACACCTTTGATCGCCCTCACTTTATCTTCCAACAGGTGTAACCCAGGCTTGTGGACTGTGTAGCCCAAGTAGGTCACTGGGGGTGCCTGAAACACATATTTTCCCCTTCTAAGGTGTACATCCACCTTGGAGAAATGTCTAAGGAGTATTCTAACATTATCTAAGTGCTCTTTGTTGGTCTTCTCTGTTATTAGCACGTCATCCAAATAAACGGCAATCTGGGGTAAAATATTCTCCATTTTATACTGAAAAATACCACAGGCTGAAGACACCCCAATAGGTAGTCTTGTATACTCCTAAAAACCCTTATGGGTATTAATTGTACATACTTCTGGGATTCCTCATCTAACCACAATTGCAGGCTCATGTCCAGCTTCGTGAAGGACAAGCCCCACACCAGCTTTGCATATTAGATTAGATTACTTACAGTGTGGAAATAGGCCCTTCGGCCCAACAAGTCCACACCGACCCGGCGAAGCGCAACTCACCCATACCCCTACATCTACCCCTTACCTAACACTACGGGCAATTTAGCATGGCCAATTCACCTGACCTGCACATCTTTGGACTGTGGGAGGAAACCGGAGCACCCAGCGGAAACCCACGCAGACACAGGGAGAATGTGCAAACTCCACACAGTCAGTCGCCTGAGGCGGGAATTGAACCCGGGTCTCTGGCACTGTGAGGCAGCAGTGCTAACCACTGTGCCACCGTGCCGCCCACGGTGGCCCTCTTGTAAGGGATTGGATATTTATTCAGCTACGAGAAGCAGTTTTACCGTTTGTTTAAAATTCCCCACAAAGGCGACATGACCTGTCGGGCTCCACAGTAAAACCGAGGCTACCCATTCCACAAACTGGGCTGGTTTGATGATCCCTCCGCTTTCCAGCCTCCTGATTTCTGCCTCTATGTTTGCCCATAAAGCAAATGGCACTGGGCAACCTTACAGAATTGCGGAATTGCTTCCTGGTCAACATGCAAGGTAGCCTTGCTGTTCTGCTAGCCCCGAGACCTTCCTACAAACTTCTGGTTTTTAATGAGGATTTCAGTCAAGTAGCCAGTTTCTAGTCAAAAAATGTTGAGCCAATCAAGGTGAAACTTTCTCAACCAATTTCAAGCTTGGATCCAAGCCTTTTGCTACAATCGATGTTAACTGCACCAGTTACTTCTTGTATGAGACAGGAACCGAAGTTCATCTGTGAAAGTTCCCTTGTATAGATTCTCAGTCTGGCCGAGGGCTAACACATACTTAAGAGTTGGAGTTCAGACTGAATTTTGTTAAAGACTGGTTCTGCAATCACTGACATAGCCACGCTGGTAACACCCTCAATAGGAAACCAGGTGACCATTTAACCAAACCTTCATTTTAAATGTTTTGAATTGGAATTTGTTAAGCAAGTTGACTGTTCCAAGCCAGACGTAGGTGGACGTTCCAGGGTGTGCACTCTCCTGGACGCCAGCCTACCCAATTCAGGCCCAGTGAGACTTTTATTGCTGTCGCATGTCTGCATATTGGCAGCAACTACTATAGCATGTTTTGAGAGTTTGCAGAGGGCTGATCTAGAGTTCCCTCTGTTCAGGATATGTTCTACATGAGGCTGTGGAACCGCGTACACTTAAGTGGTGTTCCCCAGCTCAGTCGGCCTGGCCAGGGCGGCCACTTCCATCGGTACACCCTGTACCTCATATGCTCCACTTGCTGCATTTTCTGGGAGAAATGTGCTCAAGTTCACAGAGTACTCAGAAAATTGCAATCTCTACCTGAATCATATTGGGGATTGGCATACTTACTGGTCACATGACTGGGAAGTAAAGAGGATTTTAAATGAAATAGTGGGGAAAGGGACAAATTTAATATGATGTGATATATCAAACAGTAGAGTTAAGATCAAAGGGAAAGGTAGTAATGCAAGAAATTATAAACAAATCATTGCAAGAAGGGAGTATGACAAAAAGAGTATGAATCCAAAAGTTAATGAAAAGTTAAAACTAGAATTTTTAAACAGAGAATAAAATGATGAAATTAAAGATTCCGTCCTAAATTCATGTAGTATTTTAAACAAAACAGATCATCAGAAAGTCTAAGTAAGAGTAAGAAACGTAAATGAGAGGAAATTAATTAATACAATCTGGTAGCCTTTCAAGACACGTGGCTACAGGATGACTTAGAGTTGGCCCTGAATCTTGAAGAGTAGAAAATATTTAGGTACAACAGGAAAGCAGGAAAAACTGGGCGTATGTCTTTGTTAGTTCATGATAATGAGAAGTCATTATTGGAGTAGTGTACAGGCCCCCTAACAATAATCATATGCTCAGGATTTAGTATAAAGGAAGAAATAATGAAAGCTTGTCAGAAAGGCACAGTGATAAGCATGGGGGATTTTAATCCATAAAGATTGGAAGTGTCAGTTGAGCAAAGTTAGCCTAGATATGTACCATCATTTTTGCGATAGTCCCTTTAACCAGCACGTTCTGAATCAATCAAGGAGCGATCTATGCTAGACTTGGTATTATGAATGAGATAGGATTAACTAATTACCTAATTCTGAGGGTGTCCTGACATTTCAAAGCCCACAACATGATTTTTTTTCTAAAAAGACAATTGAAACAAAGTATTTTTGAATATTCTAAGGCAGAAATAGATAGGTTCATGTAAAGCAAGTAAGTGGAAGTTTATTGGAAATAGGCAGGAGTTTGATGTTACAGCTAGATCAACCATGATCTGAGTGAATGGCAGAGTATGCCGAAGGGGCGGAATGGCTTGCTCCTTCTCTAAATTTATATGTTCATACATAAGGTTGATCATTCCAACTCAAATATCTCTGAGCCACTCATTCATCTCTCGAAACTCATTGGTCTAATTTACACATGACTCAGATAATAAAGCAGAAGTAATGATCCCTGAGATTCTGCTTCTTAATGGGGCACCTAGTACTTCATACTGACAATGTGGAATCTCTATTTTTATGTCTTGCTAATTTTTGTACTTAAATGGACTATGACAACTGGATCTGGAAATGTGTTGCTGGAAAAGCGCAGCAGGTCAGGCAGCATCCAGGGAACAGGAGAATCGACGTTTCGGGCATTAGCCCTTCTTCAGGAATGGGGAAAGTTTGTCCAGCAGGCTGAGATAAAAGGTAGGGAGGAGGGACTTGGGGGAGGGGCGTCGGAAATGTGATAGGTGGAAAGAGGTCAAGGTGAGGGTGATAGGTCAGACTGGGGTGGGGGCGGAGAGGTCGGGAAGAAGATTGCAGGTTAGGAAGGCAGTGCTGAATTTGATGGATTTGACTGAGACAGGGTGGGGGGAGGGGAAATGAGGAAACTGGTGAAATCCGAGTTCATCCCTTGTGGTTGGAGCGTTCCTAGCCGGAAGATGAGGCGTTCTTCCTCCAACCGTCGTTTTGTTGTGGTCTGACGATGGAGGAGTCCAAAGACCTGCATATCCTTGGTGGGGTGGGAGGGGGAATTGAAATGTTGAGCTACAGGGTGGTTGGGTTGGTTGGTCCGGGTGTCCCAGAGGTGTTCTCTGAAACGCTCCGCAAGTAGCCGGCCTGTCTCCCCAATATAGAGGAGGCCACATCGGTTGCAGAGGATGCAATAGATGATATGTGTGGAGGTGCAGGTGAATCTGTGGCGGATATGGAAGTTTCCTTTGGGGCCTTGGAGGGAGGTGAGGGGGGAGGTGTGGGCGCAGGTCTTGCACCTCCTGCGGTTGCAGGGGAAGGTGCCGGGAGTGGAGGTTAGGTTGGTGGGGGGTGTGGATCTGACGAGGGAGTCACGGAGGGAGTGGTCTTTACGGAATGCTGATAGGGGAGGGGAGGGAAATATATCCTTGGTGGTGGGGTCCGTTTGGAGGTAGCGGAAATGACGGCGGATGATGCGCTGTACATGGAGATTGGTGGGGTGGTAGGTGAGGACCAGTGGGGTTCTGTCCTGGTGGTGGTTGGAGGGGCGGGGTTCAAGGGCGGAGGAGCGGGAAGTGGAAGAGATGCGGTGGAGGGCATCGTCGACCACGTCGGGGGGGGGAAATTGCGGTCCTTGAAGAAGGAGGCCATCTGGGTTGTGCGTTTTTGGAACTGGTCCTCCTGGGAGCAGATGCGGCGGAGTCGAAGGAATTGGGAGAATGGGATGACGTTTTTACAGGGGGCAGGATGGGAGGAGGTGTAGTCCAGGTAGCTGTGGCAGTCGGTCGGTTTGTAGTAGATGTCCGTGTTGATTCTGTCGCCTGAGATAGAAATAGAAAGGTCGAGGAAGGGGAGGGAGGAATCTGAGACTGTCCAGGTGAATTTGAGGTTGGGGTGGAAGGTGTTGGTGAAGTGGATGAACTGTTCAACCTCCTGAAGAAGGGCTTATGCCCGAAACGTTGATTCTCCTGTTCCCTGGATGCTGCCTGACCTGCTGCGCTTTTCCAGCAACACATTTCCAGCTCTGATCTCCAGCATCTGCAGACCTCACATTCTCCTCAAATATGACAACTGGATCCAATGCCTCCCATTGCAAGTTCCTCACTGGCCTTAGCCGGTGTCCTGAGCCCTGGCATGGGGAAGGCAATATAGTTGCCTGGACTCATTTTGCTGCAGAATAGTATCAATCCCCCTCCCATTATATTATCCACATTACCACTTCATTCTTCCTTACTTCTCCCCACCTGAATGGCTTCTTGTAATGTGGTATCATGGTCAGTCAGCCTAGTCACGCTGCAGCCCTCAATTTAATCCAAACAAACTGTAAGATTCTCCAATCTATTAGACTGAAATTGAAAAGGCTGAGACTCCTGTGCTTCTAGCTTCAGGGTCCCCTTACCTGCCTCACTCACAGTAATTCTGCCCTGTCTCAGAACACTGACCAAATCAGACCACTGAAGCCCAAGAGATGCAACTGTCTCCTGTTTCAAATAATTCAGGTAGCTTTTTCTTATAGTCTTTCCCTGTACTGAACATGTACAAAAACAAAGTTTAGTCAGTTTTAGCTGCAGAGGACATTGTTGGTATTAGTGGCTGCACAATGAGCCCTTTCCTCTATTGCAATGTGCCTATCATTACTGCAGGATTTTTCTCTTTTCAGTATCTCAGAACGGAGCATTCCCATTTGAACATCCATTGCTGAGTGTAATGGTGCTGAGAAATGATACTACAGTTATGAGAGACAAAAAAATCCACTAATGTTAGGAAAAACAGTCAAAATTGACAATGCAACAAAAATAAGCTTCTGTGTGGTCATTAAAATGGGTGTCTCAGTGACTGCTGTCTCACAGCGCCAGAGACCCCGGTTTGATCCCAGTCTTAGGTGACTGTCCGTGAGGAGTTTGCACATTCTCCCCGTGTCTGCGTGGGTTTTCACCAGGTCCTCCAGTTTCCTCCCACAGTCTAATGATGTACAGGTTAGGTGAGTTGGCCATGCAAAGTTGTCCCATAGTGTACAGAGGTGTGTAGGTTAGGTGCATTAGTCAGTGGTAAATATAGGGTAGGGGGAATGGGTCTGGGTGGGTCACTGTTTGGAGTGTGCACTTGTTGGGCTGAAGAGCCTGTTTCCATACCTTAGGCATTCTAAGATACCACCCTTCACTCAGTGAGCTTTAGATTGCTCATAATTTTTTTTTCAATTTAGGCATGAAAAAGACACTGCAGGCTTCAGGGCATCACTTATGAGTCATTTAATGCTTAAAATAAAGCCCTGCCTATATTAATGAAAGCTTACACCACTCCACCTGCCAACCTGTAATGATGTAGCATAAGCTGCTGTGGCAACAATACAGGAGTGTCTAAACATGTTATTATCTAAGCAACATAAAACAGGCTGGAAGGAGGGAAAAGGGTTAATTTCCTTTCTGGGGGAAGAAAACTTAAAAGGAACTATTGCAATCTAGAAGGCTGAAAGAATGTCACTTTGAAAGTCTTTTTCAAAAGGTGCAATAGATTTTTTGTTTCTTTAATTAGTTTATATGTAGTGCAATGCTGGAAATAAAATTTCACTGTCAACAATTTGTCTCATATTAAAGTCATCATATTTCCAGAAAACAATCTATCAAAAACAATTCATGATCACAACTGGCTATTCTTCAGTTTGGCTATAAACCTATCGTATTTCAACACCATCTTGATCAATTCTTAATTTTTTGATTAATATTCAAATGCATTACCTCTTTTCTGTGCCATGACCCACTTGGGAAAGTGCACTGATACTCAAGTTCCCTTACTCCTGGAGTCTTAGAGTCAGCACAGAAACAGACTATTTGGTCCAACCAGTCCATACTGAATACAATCCCAAGATTTAGTCAAATTACTCAAAGTCTTTGATTTTCCTGACTGATTAAATCAGACTAAACATGGACTCTGAGGACTGACTATAGTTCATCCCCTTGAGTGACTGAAATGGACAACCCTGAGTTACGATCTGTACAGCTCCTCAACTGTCTTTGTATGGAATTCCAGATTGAGAATTACTCGCCTTACACTTTCGTCAGAGGTTTTTGTTCGAAAAACATGCAGTGTGTTTGATCTGCATACAGATGATACATGGTGCATGTACGATAGTAGCCTAGCAATGTGCTGTCCAGCAAGGTGTCCACATCCTTAATGACTGACTGCTGACAACCATAAGAAAACTGGTTGGCTTTGTGCCTGCACTAAATAATGAGACAAGGTAGAAGTACCACGAGTCTTTAAGTTCTGGCTGAGGAGGTAAAGCACAAAAAGGCAAGGCTGGAACCTAAAGTAGGCCTAAAGTGACTCAGCACAAAGAGTGAGATGCTTCCTGGTCCAATCGATGAGCTGGGTGCACATCCCTGCTTGCAAATGTCCTTGCAGCAACATTCCAATGGTAAGCACCATGTGGTCTAAAGTGCAGCACTGAAGGGCAGAACGGTATTCTAAATTAATCAAAGCTGTGCCACGAGTTTAATGTGAGGTGAAGTTGGTTCCTGTCAGTTGCCAGTTTCTGTGGACACTTGATGTGTGCAATCACCTGTCTATGGAACATGCCTTGAGATACTTGTGCCAGTTGTCTAAGGCAGAGATCTGGAGGAGTAAATGGCAAGCTGGAGTCGCTGGGTAACCATTCTCATTTTCATGCTGGGAATTCTCAGCATCCAGTCTTTATCTGGTGGGAATAAGAAGGGAAAACTGTATATTATTGAGGTAAGATGAAGTAATAACGAAATACTAATGCATACCGTGATATTATAAACTTCAGAACTTTAATGACAGATCATGGATTGAATGATTCCACAAAAGATGAACTGTTACATACGGAAAGAGACAAACAAAATACTACAGATTCTGGAATCCAAAGAAGACAAACAGGAAGCTGGAAGAACACAGCAAGCCAGGCAGCATCAGGAGGCGGAGAAGTCAATGTTTCAGGTAGAACCCTTCCTTGGGGCTGGTGGTGGGAGGGTGAGGGGAGCTGCAGATAAACGGGATGTGGGAGAGGGGTTTGCATGGGAAAAGGGGTGGAATGGTGAGGCAGTGGTAGGTGAATACAGGTAGAGGGTATGGTCTGGTTAGTCATGGGAGGAATGAATCCGATTGGTGACTAGAAGGAAGGATCAGTAAGTGGAATGAAAGGGACGAGGAGGGGTAGGGTCTGGAAAGGAAGTCAGGGGTTGGGAAGAGAGCTTATTTGAAATTGGTGAACTTAATGTTGAGTCCCCTGGCCTGGATGCTGGCCTGGCAAGTGTTGTTCCTTCAATTTGCAGTCTGATTCACTGTGGCAATAAAGGAAGCTAAGGATGGTCAAGTCAGAGAGGAGAAGCAGAAATAATTCCATCTCGATGAAACTATTAAAAATAAGGACAAACCTTTACAGGAATTGAAACCATTTAGGAAAAGAGGGAGTTGAAACTACATGAACAAAACTTTTTTGAGACCTCTTGATAAACTAAATACCTTATTGCCACAAAGGACAAGGTTTGCCCTGCAGAAGAATTAAGTAATCACAGGAAAACTGTGTCTTCAAACAGGCAGTTAAGGCTAAATGTAACAAGGAACAAAGAAGTTACTTCTGATAAGGAAGCAAGCTGCAGTCTCAAGGGCTCCAGGAGAATAATCAATGTTTTGGATGAAACGACTCTGGGGAATCATCAATATATCACATCAATATATAAATTACCACATCAAGATATAAATATATATTTGTATAAGAATCAAACACCAGAACTCACCCTTTAGCAGAACTCTGAAGAACAACACTGCATAAAGATTGGTCACATCCAGAGACAGACAGTATTGGTGGAATTGTGGCCAAGTTCCACCATTACTCGGATAATATCCAAATTGGATTCTGAGATTTAATTTGCTTACTTGAGGTGCCTTATTTTAGTTGTTAAATGCAATAAAGTTTAAATCATTGTTTCAATACTTGATAGTCTGTGAGATTTCTTATTAAGTAGCCGAATAAAGGTAACTTGTGGTGATTTACCCACAAGAATGCATATAGGGCCTTGTCTCTCACCAGTGAGAATGGCATTTCGCTGTTGAACACTTGGTTGGACACTGGGACGTCTGCTCTCTCATTGAGAAGCTCCTACCTGAATGTCTCACCCAATTTTCCCTTTTTTTTCACCTTGACCCACATCAATCAGGAATTGGGTAAATTCCGACTCAGGTGAGCAAATTGCTTGGTCTGGGTGTTTTCTGGGTGTTTGTTATTTCATGACAAATTTTGACAAATTTGAATTGATTGCTTAATCTGTTTTGGTTGCTGTTTGATACAGAGTAATTTTTCTAATTGAAAAGCAAAATACTGCACATGCTGCAAATCTGAAATAAAAACAGACAAAGCTGGAAATTCAGCAGCTAATAGCAACATCTGTGGACAGAAACAAAATTAATGTATCATGTCTGTGGCCCTTCAACAGAAGCATTAACTCTGAAACACTCTACTGGAATGTTGACTCTGGAATCCATTAACTCGGGTGTTGCTGCAAAAATCTGGTGACTGGTTATTCCAAATATCTCTGTTATGAACACCACTGCTCCACTGATTGCAGGGCTATGGCATGCAGGAACCTGTACTTGGTCACCATCTATGGTATTATCAAGACAATGATGAATACTACAGACCAAAAGCAGCACCAACAGAACTCTTATGCTTACACTAGGAAATGATCACAACCTTGTAAAATAGGTTCGGTGAATTGGCCCTGCTAAATTGCCCATAGTGTTCAGGGATATGTCAATTAGGTGCATGAAACCACAAAGGTCAAGTTGTTTCTCCTGTTTTAATTAAATATTGCTTCTGCCACTGGCATGCCCTGCCTTTTAATTTCCTGGAAACGTTAATTAATGTAATGACATTACTCTCAAACAGCCATTCCAGGTCACAATGGTCTTATTTCTGCCCTATTTGCACTGCTCAACTTCCTTTGTTGAAACTGTATTTATTAATCAAATCATCATCAATTAATAAATCAAAGGTGATCACAATTTTCTAGAGTTGATGCTAAGTCACTCATCATTGCCACTTGAACTGAAAAAAATGAAATTGGTTTCCTGGTGGCAGTTAATAGTTAAAAACAAAAAAAAACAGCATGGTGATTTGGTGGTAGGAAAGATGCCCAGTTGTGGTAGGAGGACTCTGGATACATAACAACAAAAGAAATGAATCTGGTGACCTCCAAGAATAATATGAAAAAAATACGAGTTTTTAGTTAACTTCAACAGATTATACACACATTGGGAAAGACTTCCTTCTGCATATTACCCCTACTGTTTTATAAAATATTAGAATTATCATTTTATTGAGTTCATACTTTCTTCTCTCCACATAAAATTCCTTGAAGACGTTGTTGAAATTGATGCAAAGCGAAGTCTAACTCTGAATCCGACTAAATTTCTCAGCATTTGATTGAACTGGTACCAGCTGTACCGTCCGTACAAGAAAAAGGACTGCTGAAAGCACAAGTTAACGTCTTCAATGTTTTAAATTAGAGAAGGAAATTAGGCATGAGTTTAAGGTTTTACATATCTCTCCGGGATATAGCTGCTCCCCACCCCCCGCCCCCCTCCACTGTACTGCGTCGGCGGTTTCTGGTTCAGGGATCCCGCAGTTTTAACCTGGGGCTAGTGGGCGATGCCTCGATCTGCCTGAAGTCACTCTCAGTGACTCTGGAACAGAGGAGGAAGTACATTACCCGATTGGACTGGACTCAAAACTTGCCAGCGATCCTCACACTGGGCAAGAACAGCTTTGATATAAACCGAATCAGCCTTTCTCTCGGAGGAAAATCAAAGGTAAGAAAGACTGTTCGTTTCGGAATGAGAAGTGTTGGTAAACATCAGTCTTTGAAGAAAACATACATTAGAACTTAAATACATTTCCAGATTGACATTGTGAGAGGTGGAAGATCTCCTTTGTGCGTGATAGTCAATGAGATCGTAACCTGGTTGTTTATAAACAAGTTTACCACTCACCCAACAAGAGGTCGTTCTCCCTCTTCGAAATAGTCAAGCTCTTTATATCAGGAAATATTAGAAGAATTTGTGACAATGATATCAATGTTAAAGTCCCTAGATTAGGTTGGGATATCTGGTCGACATGGACGTGTTGGACCGAAGGCTCTGTTTCCGTGCTGTACATTTCTATGACTCTAAAGTCCCCTAACTATTATTGCAGTTCGATTCTGACTTTTATATTGCTGTTGAGCGAATTCAGGAGTGTATGGATCTAAAGGTAGCGGCGTAAATTTAGATTGGTACTGATGCTCTGTGACAAAAGTGCTGGGGTTTCACAGGATTTGCAGTACAACTCCAATTTGTCATTATGTTGAAAACGGCTAAATTGACTGACATTGATGGAATACTTGAAATTCGGTGTTTTAATGTTACAAAGAAATAGTTGGCACTTTGTGTGCCAAAACTTTGGAAAATTGAGTTTTTGTATCTGTAGGAGTAGGAATGTATGGAGCTGTAAACTGTTTTGGAGTTTAAAATAATGTTCATTGAATGTGGATTATGGGTAAGGTCCTGGATTTGTTGCCCATACCTAATCACCCATGAACTGAATGGCTGGTTGAGAGAGAAGTAAAGAGTCAAGTACATTGCTGTTGGTCTGGAGTCACATGTGGGCCAGACCAGGTAAAGATGGCAGATTTAGTGATTAGTCTGAGTCATAGCCAGCTAAAATCTGCAATGTGACTCAGGTCTTGACAGTTCCCCTTTGCATATTGCAGATTTTCCTGTAAAATTGTGCATCAACAGAGTCAGGATCTGAGGTTCTTATTAACCAAGAGTCTCAGAACAAATGTGCTTGCCCGATGACATTCTCTAAATTTCCTTGAGCCTTTTTAGTAATTAAAGGTTATACAAATGTACAGCATTGATAAAAATAGCTGGAAATAGTTGAAATGCTGGAGGAAAAATCAAAAGGTAGAACTGTCACATTAGTCCTGCTAAATGTCCAGCAGGTCAGTCAGCATTTAAAGAGCTGAATTATTTAGCTGCAAACCATCATTAAAGTTTTGAAATATGCTTATTTAAAATATTAAACAGTCATTACTCTCTTTCAAATGAACAGAAACCCATGCTTACCCTCAGTTGCTGGTGTACAAGTACACCCAAGTCTCAGTGCACATTCTCCTCCCTCAATTTATAACTATTCAGATAATAATCCACCTTTCTGTTTTTGCTCCCAAAGTGAATAACCTTATATTGATCCACATTAAACTGCATCTGCCATGCATTTGCCCACTCACTCAGCTTGTTGCAATCATACTGAATGAATCTCTACATTCTCCCAACTCACTTCCCCACCTGACTTTGTGTCATTTGTAAACTTGGAGATATTAAATTATTTATATTAGCATTAAATATTATCTTAGCTCCCTGATGTAAATGATTAATATATATTGTGAATAACTGGGGTCTTAGCACTGGTCTCTGTGATACCCAGCTAATTGCTGCATGCTATTTGAAAACTAGTCACAAACACAGCAAATCACCATTGTTGCCTTGAGTTACAGATGTCACCCACTCAGGGTTGTGAGTTTCTGCCTTGGATTCTTATGTGACTGAACAGACTAATTTTTGACCCATAGATCTTGGAGCACATGGGGAAATATATTGCTTGAAGCAGTGGGCTCCAATGACCAAGATTTTTTCCTTTTCTTTCCTTCTCTGCCACTGCCTTGTATCATTATTAAGCCATCTGGACTTAGAGTATGATGTAGTTTTGAACATTTTGAATGGCTTATAGCAATCTCTTCTCAGAGAAGAATGACAATGTTACAGTACTTCAAGAAAAACTTCAGTGTGTTTTGGTAGCATTTTAAATATCGTCCCCTGGAATACTTGCCATTATAGATTAGAGAAAGCCGGGACTGGTGGAGAAGACACATATGAATCCTGAGGGCAGTGTTCAATCCATCGTAACTGATTTTGCAGGAGTTTTACCTAAATAGCTATGAAGCTAGAGTCCAATGGATCAGAACATTGAAGCTCGGGCATTACTGTGGTGTTTTCGGAATGTATTGAATTCTACGACCATCATTCTCTTTCTTTGAATCATGTATTCCGGGCTTATCCATATGCATACTACCCTTTCTTTGTTGGATATTGTTCTCGAGAATGTTTTGAGTTGTCGATGCTATTCCAAATGAGTCAATTAAAAATATATCATAAAATGAGTTAATAATCTTGACTCCTTGTCTAAGAATACTTGCCAAAATCCACTGTTCGCATCTAATTAAGAGAGCAGTGTTCTATTTGCCAATTTTGCTAAGCTATTATCAACTAATGACATTGGATATATTTCCCTTGTGTAACAGAGTTAAATTGCATTAGGTACACACAAATCCTGATATTTCAGTTTGTTTAGAAACAGTGCCCACATCTGAGCACTTGTTAGTAAGACTGTAATTGATGAAATTACCCCTTTTACTGCATTATTTCACTTTTCGCACGAGTAGGTATATATCTCCCTTGGAGTAAAAAGGCAAATAGGCAATACATTTGACTTTACTGTAATATGTTAATGATTTTTCAGCTTACTCATCCTGAAAATAATTTAGGAAATGCTTCTCTAAATTCTGCGTTGCTGTCTTCAGGAACAATTTACTCTACTTAAACGATGAGCTTTAATCATAAGAGGTACAGTTAGTAAGTTTGCAGATGACACCAAAATTGGAGGTGTAGTGAACAGCAAAGAAGGTTACCTTAGATTACAACAGGATCCGGACCAGATGGGCCAATGGGCTGAGAAGTGGCAGATGGAGTTTAATTCAGATAAATGCAAAGTGCTGCATTTTGGGAAAGCAAATTTTAGCAGGACTTATATGCTTAATGGTAAGGTCCTAGGGAGTGTTGCTGAACAAAGAGACCTTGGAGTGCAGGTTCATAGCTCCTTGAAAGTGGAGTCGAAGGTAGATAGGATAGTGAAGAAGGCGTTTGGTATGCTTTCCTTTATTGGTTAGAGTATTGAGTACAGGATTTGGGAGGTCATGTTGCGGCTGTACAGGACATTGGTTAGGCCACTGTTGGAATATTGCGTGCAATTCCACTCTCCTTCCTATCGGAAAGATATCCTATTCATGGACTTACCCAAATGTCTTTTAAACATTATCATTGTGCCCACATCAGGAAGTTCATTCCACACACAAACCACTCAGATTAGAGTCATAGAGTCATAGAGATGTACAGCATGGAAACAGACCCTTCGGTCCAACCTGTCCATGCCGACCAGATATCCCAACCTAATCTAGTCCCACCTGCCAGCACCCGGCCCATATCCCTCCAAACCCTTCCTATTCATATACCCATCCAAATGCCTCTTAAATGTTGCAATTGTACCAGCCTCCACCACATCCTCTAGCAGCTCATTCCATACATGTACCACCCTCTGCGTGAAAAGGTTGCCCCTTAGGTCTCTTTTATATCTTTCCCCTCTCACCCTAAACCTATGCCCTCTAGTTCTGAACTCCCCGACCCCAGGGAAAAGACTTTGCCTATTTATCCTATCCATGCCCCTCATAATTTTGTAAACCTCTATAAGGTCACCCCTCAGCCTCCGACGCTCCAGGGAAAACAGCCCCAGCCTGTTCAACCTCTCCCTGTAGCTCAGATCCTCCAACCCTGGTAACATCCTTTTAAATCTTTTCTGAACCCTTTCAAGTTTCACAACATCTTTCCGATAGGAAGGAGACCAGAATTGCACGCAATATTCCAACAGTGGCCTAACCAATGTCCTGTATAGCTACAACATGACCTCCCAATTCCTGTACTCAATACTCTGACCAATAAAAGAAAGCATAACAAATGCCTTCTTCACTATCCTATCTGCCTGTGACTCCACTTTCAAGGAGCTATGAACCTGCACTCCAAGGTCTCTTTGTTCAGCAACACTCTCCAGGACCTTACCATTAAGTGTATAAGTCCTGCTAAGATTTACTTTCCCAAAATGCAGCACCTCGCATTTATCTGAATTAAACTCCATCTGCCACATCTCAACCCAATGGCCCATCTGGTCAAGATCCTGTTGTAATCTAAGGTAACCTTCTTTGCTGTCCACTACACATCCAATTTTGATGTCATCTGCAAACTTACTAACTGTACCTCTTATGCTCGCATCCAAATCATTTATGTAAATGACAAAAGATAGAGGGCTCAGCACCGATCCTTGTGGTACTCCACTGGTCACAGGCCTCCAGTCTGAAAAACAACCCTCCACCACCACCCTCTGTCTTCTACCTTTGAGCCATCAGTCTCCCATGGGGAACCTTGTCGAACGCCTTACTGAAGTCCATATAGATCACATCTACTGCTCTGCCCTCATCAATCTTCTTTGTTACTTCATCAAAAAGCTCAATCAAGTTTGTGAGACATGATTTCCCATGCACAATGCCATGTTGACTATCCCAAATCAGTCCTTGCCTTTCCAAATACATGTACATCCTGTCCCTCAGGATTCCCTCCAACAACTTGCCCACCACCGAAGTCAGGCTCACTGGTCTATAGTTCCCTGGCTTGTCCTTACCACCTTTCTTAAACAGTAGCATCACGTTTGCCAACCTCCAGTCTTCTGGCACTTCTCCTGTGACTATCAATGTTACAAATACCTCACCAAAGGCTCAGCAATCACTTCTCTAGCTTCCCACAGAGTGCTCGGGTACACCTGATCAGGTCCTGGGGATTTATCCACCTTTAACCGTTTCAAGACATCCAGCACTTCCTCTTCTGTAATCTGGACATTTTGCAAGATGTCACCATTTCCCTACAATCTATATCTTCCATATCCTTTTCCACAGTAAATACTGATGCAAAATAATCATTTAGTATCTCCCCCATTTTCTGTGGCTCCACACAAAGGCCGCCTTGCTGATCTTTGAGGGGCCCTATTCTCTCCCTAGTTACCCTTTTGTTCTTAATATATTTGTAAAACCCCTTTGGATTCTCCTTAATTCTATTTGCCAAAGCTATGTCATGTCCCTGTTTTACCCTCCTGATTTCCCTCTTAAGTATACTCCTACTTTCTTTATACTCTTCTAAGGATTCACTCAATCTATCCTGTCTGTACCTGACATATGCTTCCTTCTTTTTCTTAACCAAACCCTCAATTTCTTTAGTCATCCAGCCTTCCCTTTCACCCTGACAGGAATATACTTTTCTTTAAATAAAACATAGGTGAGGCAATTTGTTTAATTTTGTTGACCTGTGGTTGATTAAATTAAAAGTGAGAGAAATGGCTCTTAAAACTGCTAAAGAAGTTCTGGGATTTGAAGATGATTCTCAAATTTGCCAGGAATGTTTAAAAGGAAAGAAAAAGGCCATACTTTTAGAATTAGCCACAAAGTTAGATTTGAGTTTAAACAAGGACAAAAGTAAAGCTGAAATTGTAAGGGAGTTACTCAAACACTCAGGCACATCAAAGAAACAGACAAGTGCAGTAGAGGTAGAAAAACTTAAATTACAATTAAGGAAAATGGAGTTAGAAGATAAACAAAGAGTGAAAGAGAGGAAAGGGGGGAGAGAAAGAGAGAGAAGAGAGGGAGAGAGAAAGAGAAAGAAATAGAGAAGAGAGAGAGGAAAAAGAGAGAGAGGAGGTTCTTAGCTGAGCAAAGAGAGAGAAGAAAGGGACAGAGAAAGAGAGAGAGAAGAGAGAGAGAATTTGAACTTGAGAAGTTGTGACTTAATCAGCGGTCAAGTTAGTAAGAGGGAAATGAAAAGAGAAATTGGTGACATACATAAATATGTCAAAACTCTGTCACATTTTGATGAGAAAGATGTTGAAGCTTTGTTTATTTCATTTGAAAAAATGGCTAGGCAGATGGAGTGATCTGAGGATTTTTGGGTAATGCTAATTCAGACTAAACTGGTAGGCAGAGCTGGTGAGGTACTTGCCGCACTGTCAGATGAGGGGTCAAGAGATTGTGATGAGGTTAAACAGGCTATTTTAAGTACTTATGAATTGGTACCAGAAGCACATAGACAACAGGTCAGAAACCAGGGTCAAACTTATGTTGAGTTCGAAAGATTTAAATGTAGTCATTTTGATAGATGGATGTATGCTTTGAAAATCGATAGGACATTTGAGGCTCTATGAGAGATTATTCTGCTGAAGAAGTTTAAAAACTCATTTCCAGAGATGGTAAGAATTCACGTGGAGAACAGAAAGTTCAAGAAGTGAGAAGGGCAGCAAAATTAGCAGATGAAGATATGTTTAGATTACTTACAGTGTGGAAACAGGCCCTTCGGCCCAACAAGTCCACACCGACCCGCCGAAGCGTAACCCACCCAGACCCATTCCCCTACATTTATCCCTTCACCTAACACTACCGGCAACTTGGCATGGCCAATTCACCTAACCTGCACATTTTTTGGATTGTGGGAGGAAACCGGAGCACCCGGAGGAAACCCACGCAGACACGGGGAGAATGTGCAAACTCCACACAGTCAGTCGCCTGAGGCGGGAATTGAACCCATTGGTGGGCGGCACGGTGGCACAGTGGTTAGCACTGCTGCCTCACAGCGCCAGAGACCCGGGTTCAATTCCCGCCTCAGGCGACTGACTGTGTGGAGTTTGCATGTTCTCCCCGTGTCTGCGTGGGTTTCCTCCGGGTGCTCCGGTTTCCTCCCACAGTCCAAAGATGTGCAGGGTCAGGTGAATTGGCCATACTAAATTGCCCGTAGTGTTAGGCAAGGGGTAAATGTAGGGGTATGGGTGGGTTTCGCTTCGGCGGGTCGGTGTGGACTTGTTGGGCCGAAGGGCCTGTTTCCACACTGTAATGTAATATGTTTGTGCATAAGACAAGCTTCCAACCAGAATTTGAGAGGGATAGAAGTTGGGAGAAGGGGAGATCCTACACTATGAAACCAAGAGTAGAGACCGCTGGTAAGAATTTATCACAGGATAAAAAAGAAGCCCAAGAGGGTGGGAAGGAGGTGAAAGGCCTCAGGTGTTTCCACTGTAGTAAAGTGGGACATGTAAAGTCATAGTGCTGGTCATTAAATAAAGACACTGTGGGAAAAGATGTGGTAAAAGAAACTAAGCTGTGGCATTAGTGAAAGTAGTACAGAAGACCCCAAGAAGAGCTGTGGAGCTGCAGGAGAGTGCACAGCCTAGGCAGGGGCTGGGTATGGAGTTAGTACCTGATCTCTACAAAGAATTCTCCTCTGTGGGTAAAGGTTACTCAGAAAGAACAGGGGGAGAAGGATAAGAAGTTATAATTTTGAGAGATACAGGAACTAACCAGTCGCTGATAGTAAGAGATGAGCGAATAAGCACTCTTTCCGATCTGTTACCTGAGAGTATGGTAATTTGGGAGATTGATGGACAGAAATTTAGCAATCCCCTATGTAAGGTTAGGGTGGAGTGCCAACTAAAGACTGGGGATGTTACAATGGGAGTGATTGATAGAGTGTCAGTTCCAGGAATTCAGTTTGTTCTTGGGAATGATTTGGCAGGATCCAAGGTGGGAGTGATACCCCTTGTTGTGGGAGTGACATCCCTTTTTGTGGAGAAGCTCAAGGAAGACCAAGAAACTGAGGAGTTAAAACAGAAATGTCCTGGTACTTTCCCAGACTGTGTGGTAACCAGATCCCACTATCATAAGTCACAGCACAAAGTGAAAAGGAAAGAAAAAGATGAAGGAATTGAAGTTCAATTAGCAGATACCCTGTTTGACATAATGGTGCAGGAAAAGCCTGAACAGGAGAGGGTCAGACAGAAGTGTTTAGTCCTGAAAGGCTAAGGGTGATGCAACAGCAAGACAATATGATAAAATATATATATGTGGTTGCGTACTCCGAAAAGGAGGCAGAGAATATTCTGGAGGGTTATTATCTTAAAGGTAGAATTCTAAGATGGAAATGGAGACCATGGCAGGTTAATGCAGAGGAGAAATGGGCCAAAGTTGCCCGTAGCATACAGACAGAAGGTGTTATGGGTTACACATGAACTATCTGTAGGAAGCCACCTCAGGGTATGAAAGACACAGGCTAAGGTACAAAAACATTTTCATTGGCCTGGAATGCACAAGGATGTGGTTAACTTTTGCCAAACATGTCATACATGCCAAATGGTAGGTAGGCCACAGGCGGTAATAAAACCAGCACCTTTGTTGCCAATTCCCGCATTTGAAGAACCTTTTACACGGGTTATAATTGATTGTGTAGGTCCCCTCCCGAGAATTAAAAGTGGGAACCGGTACTTGTTAACCATAATAGATGTGTCTACCAGATTTCCGGATGCAATTCCATTGCAGAATATCAAGGCAAAAAAGGGTAATAGAGGAATTAGTAGATTTCTTCACAAAGTAAGAGAGATTCAGTTGGCCCAAGGGTCAGATTTTACTGCTAGGCAGTTTAAGGAGGTTATGGATAGCTTAGGTATACAGCACTTTTATTCCAGTGTGTACCATCGTAAATCCCATGAAGCTTTAGAAAGGTGGCATGTTGAGAACATACTGTCAGGATTGCCCAAATGATTCGGATAAAGGTATCCCATTCGTATTGTTTGCCATTAGAAATTTCCCAAACAAATCTACTCAGTTCACTCCCTTCGAGTTACTATTCAGGCATGAAGTGAGAGGTCCTTTGAAATTAATTGAAGAAAAATTGACAGGACCAGTGTCGGAGAGCTCACACTTAGATTATGTATTGGAGGTGAGGGCGAGATTAAATTGAATAGGTGAAATAGCTAAACAGTACCTAAAGAGGCCCAGTATAGAATTAAGCAGGCAGCAGATAAAAACTTTGAGACTCGGACTTTCCAGAGGGGATGGCCAGGTTTAGTGGTCCCTATCAAATTGAGAAAAGTTGAGTCAGATGAATTATCTAGTAAAGATGCCAGATAGAAATAAAAGATATTGGACATGTCATGTGAACATATTGAAACCATATTATACTAGAGGGAAAGAACTGGAGAAACAGGTGTTAGTTACTGCCTTGCAGATTGAGGAATCAAATCCAAATGATTTGGATTTTGAGGTGCCTCAAAACAGATTAAAAAATGAAGTTCTTGAGGAATGGGATAGGTTAGTAAGCCATCTGTCTCAGGAGCATAGAACGCAGTTGAAAGATTTGTTACTGCAGAATAAGCACATATGCAAGAATCAGATGGGGAGGACTAATGCTATTGTACATCAAGTAGACGTAGGGAAGTACTGTTCCAATAAAACAACACCCCTATTGGCTTAATCCTTTCAAAGCCAACAGGTCCAGATGGATGTGGAGGCCATGCTCGACGAGGACATCATCGACTCAAGCCAGAGTGAGTGGAGTTCGCCGATCGTCTTAGTTCCCAAACTGGCTGGGACTCAACGATTCTGCATGGATTATCAGAAGGTCAACGCCGTTACAAAACCGGACTCATACCCAATTCCTACATTGGAGGACTGTATCGCGAAAGTTGGACAAGCCAGTTACATCACCAAGTTGGACTTAATGCGTAGTTACTGGCAGATACCTTTATCAGAGTCGGTGAAAAAAATTTCTGCGTTTGTAACTCCAAATGGGCTATATTAGATTTAAGTGATGCCCTTTGGAATGAAGAATGCACCGGCCACATTCCAAAGATTCGCAAACAGAATTGTGGCTGGGCTAACAAACTGTGCAGTCTTTTTGGACGATGTAGTAATCTTTAATAAGTCCTGGAAAGATCGCATGGTACAGTTGCAGATCTCTTTGACTACGAGACGCAAAACTGGTAATAAACTTAAATGAAACTGAATTTGAGAAAGCGGAGGTGACATTCTTGGGACATAACATCGATCATGTAAGGTTGACCCCACGGAATGGAAAGACGAAGGCCATCGAGGAATTTCCACGGCCAATCTCGAAGAAAGAGGTGCTTCGATTCTTTGTAGTGTAGTGGCACCGTTAACCAAATTGCTGAAGAAGAACACAAGATTTCGGTGGACAGAACCATGCCAGGAGGCATTTGACCATTTGAAATCAATGTGAACCACCACACCAATTTTAGCGACACCAATATTTTCAAAACCTTTTAAAGTCGCCAGTGTTGCTAGAGACATAGGAGATAGAGCAGTACTCCTACAGGAAGATGAGGAAGGGATTGAAGTTGGTTATTTTTCGAAGAAGCTCAACATCCACCAGAGGAAATACTCCACAGTCGAAAAGGAACTATTGAGTTTGGTACTGGCCTTGCAACATTTTAACATGTATGTCACGAACAATGTGTTGGAGACGGTTGTGTGCATGGATCACAACCCACTTACATTCGTAGGATGCTTTAAAGGCAAGAATGAGACTGTTTTGTTGGAGTCTTATGTTACAGTCTTTTAAGAATGTAATCGCAGATGTGTTATCGCGGATTCAACTGATAAAGTTTAGATGAGATTTGTATTTATTTAATGTTTTATGGGAAGAAGTTAGGGTGAACTTTAGATTAAAGTTATTGGTATGTTAATGTAATGTATTTAAATAATCGAAAAAAAAGAAACCATCTTTTCATTATGTTGGTTCGTTTTCTTTTAAGGGGGAAGATGTTCTGAAGATGTGGGTGTACTATACCTTTAAGAAAGTTAAAAGCTAGTAGAACTACCTGACAGCACCAACTGTTCTGAACAAGATACAATGTAACCTTTTAGTCCAGCAGCTAATGAAGCTGGTTGCCTGGAGACAGAAACAAATCTGAATTACGCCAACCAGTTTAAATTATAAAGCAAAAAATACCAAGCTTCAATCAAGTTTTAATTTAGTATATTTGCTGTGTTACTGGTTTAAATTAAACAGGAGGGTTTGTAACAAGCATACAATATTTGACAATGTCTCATCTGAGGACTGTGTGGACTGAGTTAATTCATTGCTGCATCCACAATTGTCTCCCAATCCACAATGTAACTGAAGCATGAATGAAGGGAGTTCCCTGGTCATTGGTTAATTTGAAAAATATAATGTAGCGTCTGTAATGAGGTCAGCCAGGTGGACCTCATAGAATATAAGTTTTCTGATTGGAACAGGTTAACAGCCCCTTTCAGGGAGATCTGGCTGGCACGTTTGAGCAGGACTGTCAGAGGTTCTGTTCACTCTGAATGCTGGCTTTGAAGAAGCTGGAACAGTGCCACGGACTCTCCATATGTAAATAAAGGGTGACTTGGTGGCAGGAGACCGGCCTCTGTGCAATTATTTCAATGGCAATGAGAGAAAAAAAATCCCGCCTGAAGAAATTCATTTGCAATAGTCGTCTTTGAATTGACGTAAGCATTTCTGGCATCATGCATTGTTTGGGAAGCTTGACTTGTTCAATCTTGCCATCGAAGACTGGGCCCAATATGTGGAAAGAATGCACTATCTTTTCTGGGCAAGTCATATTGGGACAGACAGGAGGCAACAAATAATTCTCCTGGCAGCTTGTGGTCCGTCAGCTTTTTGGTTATTAGGACCCTAATGTTTCCTGAGTCACCAGATGCTAAAACCTTTCAAACATTGATGGATTTTCTTAAGGAATTTTATGAATGCAAGACTCTAATTCTGAGATGCTGTCAGTTTTACTCGGCAATTTGAGAACCAGGGGAATTCGTGTTGGGATTTTTGACGAGGTTAAGATGACTCGTCTTCCCTAAGGCATGGCTTTTAGGGAAGTGAGGGAGCAGCTATCATCCTCTAAGGTGCTGTCACACTATGATCCCAAATGAGATCTAGTGCTAACAAGTGATACTTCCACATTTGGTATCGGGGCAATGTTGCACACAGATGGCCCAATGGAGAGGAATGCCTGATTGCATATGCTTCTTGGACTTTCTCTGATGCAGAGCACACATACACCCAGATGGAGAAGGAAGATTTGGTGATCATCTTTGGTGTGAGAAAGTTCCACTACTTCCTTTATAGATATAAATTTGTAATAGTAACAGACCAGGGACCCCTGCTAGGTCTACTCAAAGAGAACAAAGGCCACCCTTAGCTTCAGTTTGAATTCAGCAGTGGGCCCTCATTCTAAGTGGAAACCATTACAAATTGGAACACCGTCAGGGAGGCCAAGTAACAAGCATGGATGCCTTGAGCTGCCTCCCCCTGGCAGATACATTACTTTGGTTCTGCCACGAGAAGACTCCATTCTGCATTTAAACTTGCTGGGCATCCTTCTGGTCACCACTGACAATATCAGACTGTGGACACGCAAAAGTCCAGTCCTAGCAAAACTAAAACAGCTGGTGGTGATGGGAGAAACAGGAGGGCCATCACAACCAGAATTGAAATCTTTCTGGACCTCGTAAGACCACATCAGTAGATAGAGAACGGCATATTATGGGGGACAAGAATGATTGTCCTGAACAAAGGTCACTGCAGACACTCGCTGAACTCCACCAGGGGTGTCCAAAATGAAGATGTTAGCAGCAAGTTATGTCTGGTGGCCAGGACTGGATGCAGACATCTGCATTGGTGGGGCAGTGCCCAGAGCACCAACAAGTACAAAATGTACATTCATGGGAACACCTGGGTACACCTTGGACTCGGTTACATGTCAGCTATGTCGGTCCTTTCATGGGCTCAATGTTCTTAGTCATTGTGGATGACTAAATGGTTGGATGTGTTTAAATTAAATTCACAAACACAGGGATGGCAATAGAAAAGCTGTGAGTATTTAGACAATACACAGGCTTCCAGAAGTGTTGGTCACAGATAATGAGCCATCATTTACCAGCAGGGAATTCAAGTATTTCCTAACATCCAATAGCATTCAACATATAAGGATAGCTCCATACCATCTATCATGAGCCTGTTAACCTGTTCCAATCATGGAGCCCTGGCTGACAGATGCAAATAGAAGTGTCAGACATCCTGTTCACTCTGAGAGCTGGCTCTGAGGAAGCTGTCCCAGTGTCAAGGATTATGCACACGTAAATAAAAGGTGACTTGGTGGTGGGATCCCAGCCTATATAGAGTTATTTTATATAAGATTCAATGAATAGAGTTTTTCAGGCAATGGCATTTATGACAAAGATTTCCAGGTCTTCTGTCAAAGGAAGATGAAATAACAACCACCTTCTCTGGTCAACATATCATCCATATAGGTATTGACTGAAAAAAAGCAAAGTTATAACCTGAACATGACACCTGGCAAAGTGTCTTCTCCAGTCAACTCACATGTGTACCTGCTGCAGGAATAATTTGGAAGTGGCAAAACAGATTCCATTCTCTTGATTGATGCCTGCTCAGAGCTCTGCTGCTTTGCACTGTTGCTGATATGGGATACTTAACCCACTCTCTGTTCATAGTGGCTGCTTGCTTTTTAGCTAAAACCCTTTTACTCTTTTTCTGTTCAAACTACAATCTGTGATATCATGAATGTCCCCTGTTGTACTCTCTCTTTTAGTTTTGACTGATTTTTGATACTTCTTCTTATAAATGAACCAAAGTTATTCATTGAATGGCTGTTGTTTGGAGTTCATTGGTGGAAATTCAGGAGGCACAGATTGAGTCCTGCAAAGGTAGCGTGCCTGGTTCAGATAGGGATTGGAGGAAGTACTGGGTCTAGGGGTCTGGGATTGCTGGGTCTAGGGGTGTGACTGGTATATGGGATGGATGGGGATGAGGGTCAGGACCAAAGGAAGAAGGGTTAGAGTTAATTGTCTGTGGGTTGTTGAAGGGAAGGTCTTGGTGGGCCAAGGATTCAGTTTAATAGCCACCAATGAGTTCGAGAATGCTTTAATTCCTCTAATTTTTCCTGGGTAACAGTTCAATGTCTCCGAAGTTTCAACATCAGGTGGAATTCCCACAAAGTTAGCTAGATCGAAACTTCTTTGTGATCCCAATAGTTATAGTTCAGCAATGACCATCTTCCTATTGGAAGGTTTGAGACAGTGATGTGCAACATGATAACACATTGCTGTTAATTGGCTATATTTAGATAGCATCCTCCCTAATCCATGAAAATGGTAGGAGGATCAATGTTGACTGACTTGCTGAATGTTGCCTAAATTTTCACCCAACAAAGGAGCAGCACTTCGAAAGCTTGTAATTTCAAATAAACCTGGTGTCGTGTGACTTAGTCTATTCCAGTCCAACACTGGTATCTCGACATCATGGCTGCCATTTCTTTCATTGTGTCTATATTATACTTTTAAGTGCCAAAATGATCAGACAGACCCATGTTTCTGTGATGGCATCTCATTGAAGAACACCAATTAACAATGGTGCTGTCAGGCAGCATTTGTGGAAAGGGAAACAGCATTCATATTTCACATTGACTTCCAGTTCAGATGAAGAACCAAAGATTTAACAGTTCAGAATTAAGGCCAATAAAAGCGGGAAGGGAAAGAGAGAAAATGCTCAGAGGTTTGATGTTGACTGATCTGCTGAATATTGCCAAACCTTTCTGCCTTTATTAGAAATTCAGCAGCGTTTAGCTTTTGTATAAGTGTGTGAATATGACAAAGAGCTGAAGCTGAGCAGTGATATACTGTATTTGGATTTCCACTCACAGTATGATTGCTCACTAGGTGGCAGTACAGTAGGAGCTTTGGGTTAAAGTTTTCAACAATGCTGCCCTCTGGAGGCATAAAAATGAAGTCTTGTATTTTTGTACCTGATTTTGGAAAACGACCATAGTTCATTTCTATGTCAGCACTGAGGAGCTCTAGAAGGATCAACCATCTTGTGTTTAAGAATTTTTTTCACATTAATTAAGACAAAATATAAACGGGTAGAAATTGAAAAGTACACGAGGAAGGAGATCAGAAACTGTGCAGAAGAATTGAGACATAGGTCTGGATGGGATGCCCTTCGGAGGGTCGGTCTAGTCTCAATGGATCCAATTGCCACTTTCCCTTCTACAAGGATTCTGTGATCTTTGAGGCAAAGAAAAGAGTAAACCTTTCTGTTTCACGACCTTTCTTCAAAACTGTGGAGAAGGTGATATCTTGAATATTTCCAGCAGCTGCCATACTTTGCTTTGGTGACAATACTACTGTTTTCTAATCACATTTCTTCTTTTTTTTTCCAGTTTGATCCATATTTCTATGGTTGTAGACATTAGCAGTGATGCTTCAATATCAGATTGTATTACCCAGCCTGCTGCTGTTGCTCATCAGTCAACGGGCAGAATTTGATTGTAGGTCACATAGTTCAAATTCTTCCTTTCTGGTGAGTAGCTCGCTTCAACAAACTCTTATAACTGAGAAAAAAAAACGAATAAATTCCTAGCTTTGTGACATATTTTAAACTTTGCTCTTACACAGACATGACTGAACTTCTTCCAACCAAAACTAATCATTGCTAAGTGTGATATGTTTTTATTAAGTGAAATGCGCCTTTGATTATTTGTTGAAATTTGTCATATGCATTGACAAAACATTAAGGATGGTTCTTGATTAGCAAGGGGATCAAAAGTTACATGGAGAAGACAGGAGAATGGGGTTGAGAAAAAATTTAGCTAAATGGCCTACTTCTGCTCCCATATCTTATGGTTAGGGAAGCTGCTGTAACAGCAGTGATTGCTTAGTGTTCCTGAAATAGATTCCTTAGATAGTACAGTCCCAAATCCATGACCACTTCCAGCTCGAAGGACAAGGGCAGCAGATACCTGGGAACACTCTCAGCTACACGTTCCCCTCCAAGTCACTCAACACTCTGACTTGGAAATAAATTGCCATTCCATCAGTGGCCTTCTGAATTACTGATCCATTGGCACCACCACTACTTCGCCACCTCCTTGAAGGGACTTCTTGTGAATTTGTGAATTTATATTGAACTGTGCAATAAAATAACCTCATGTTTTAATTTAGGCAGACGATCCTTCCTTAAAAGAAGATAGTAATAATAATTTTCTTCGCAATGGTAAGAAATTAATTATTAATTTATTTGTTTCTTTATCTGTTCCTTCATTCATCTTTTTTAATATGTTGAATGTGGGCACCATTAATTAGAGAAACATTTATTGCCCGTACCTAATTGTGCTTGAGAAAATGGTAAGCCACGTTTTTGAACCAGTGCAGACCTCCCTAGGGAAGGGTAGACAAGAACTAGCGGACGTAGGTTTAAGGTGCGAGAAGAAACATTTAGAAGGGACCTGAGGGAAACGTTTTCTCCCAGAAGGTGGTGCATGTAGAGAACGAGCTGCCAGAGGAAGTGGTAAAGGCGTGTACAATTACAAAATTAAAAGTGCTTTTGGACAGATACATGGATAGGAAAAGTTTAGAAGGATATGGGCCAAACGCAGGAAATGGGACTAGTTCAGTTCAGGAAACCTGGTTGGCATGGACAAGTTGGGCTGAAGAACCATTTTACATGCTGTATGGCGCTATGACCCTATGTGGAAAAGATGATCACAATGCTACCGGAAAGGGAGTACCAGAATTTTGACCCAGTGACAGTGAGACATTGGCAGTATAGTCCCACTTAGGTTGTTGTCCCAGGAGGGTCACTTGCAAGTGATGGTGTTATCATATATCTGTTGCTGTTGTCATTCTGTGTGGGAGAGGCCACAAATTTAAAAGGTGCTGTGGAAGGAGCCTGATGAGTTGCTGCACTGAATCTAGGACTTGGTACACCCAGCTGCTGTTATGCCTTGACCAAAGAAAGAGTGAGTGTTAAAGATAGTAAGGTGGGTGCTAATCAAGCGATTTGCATTATCTTAGACAGTTTTGAGCTTCTTGAGTGTTTTTGGAGTGGCAACTTGTGTCTTGAAGACTGTGGTGAAGATAATGTTACCATAGTCCTAAAAGACCATAGGGATGCTCTCTCATGAGAGAGAGATGACTTATGAGTCTAATCCAATAATCAACACGCATTAGACAAGAGGACACTCTGGGAAAGTGGGATATTCATGGTTACCTAAGCTGGTACAGATATTAAAGCCTCACTGGTGGTGCCACGTTGTTGGAAAACAACCATCCAACCATCAGAGCTAACTATTGTGAGTCACAAGGGAAGTCATTCATGTCCAAACTTCCTAGCCTTTTACCTGATCTTCTAGCTATTTATGTGACTAGTCCAGTTCAGTTTTGATCAATTCAGTCCTGCAGGATGTTGATTATGAGGGTTCAATAATGGTAATAACACTGAGGGTCGAGGGCATCTGTCTTAGACTTGGTCATTGCCAGGCATTTTTGTGGCACAATGGTTAATTGCTATTTATGAACTCAAGCCTAACTGCATCCAAGATCTTGCTGCAAATGGTCATGGACTTCTTGAGTATGTATGAAGTTGTGATTGGTGCTGGATATTGTATAATCATCAAACTTTTCCACTTCTGAACTTAGGATGGGAGGAAGTTCATTGATGAAGCAGCTGACGATGGTTGGGCCTAGGACATTACCCTGAGAAATGCCTGCAGTGGTGTCCAGAAACTGAGATGATTGGCCTCTAATATCCACATTGTCCTTCTTTGTGCTAGGCATGACTTCAGCCAGTAGAGAGTCTCTTGTTGACTTTGGTTTAGCAAGGGCACATTGATACTAAACTTAGTCAAGTGCTGGCTTGATGTCAAGAACAGTCACCCTCAAATCTCTACAGTTTTGTCCATAATCGGAACAAAGCTGCAATGAGGTCATGAACTGAGAAGCCCTTGCAGAACCCAAGCTGAGCAGGTTATGGCTGATTAAATGACATATGAACCCTTTCCTTCAATTTGATTATGGTCACGAGTTAAACTGATGTGGCTGAAGGTGACTGGGTTAGATTTGTCCAGCTTTTAGTGGACATTGCCAGGCAGATGCCATTACCTCAGTTGTTTCAGAACAGCTCAGCTAGGGCCATAGCTAGTTCTGGAGCTCAAGCCCTCAGCATTATTTCTAGAATGTTGTCGGGCCTCATACCTTTTGAAGTGTCCAGTGTTATTTCTTGGCATCTCATGAAGTGGTTTGAATTGATAGAGATTAGCACTTGTTATTATTTTACAATTCCCTTTGGAGGGTTCCTAAAGAGAATGGTGAGAGAAATTATATCCTAAAGGTTTACTTTATTGATTAAATTATTTGTTTTAAAATTGATACATTTGCTTTAAATAGCAACATTTTTACAATTTTACTACTCAAGAGGAAAGTTTCACATGATTGGGGATAATGGCATGATGGCTCAGTGGTTAGCACTGCTGCCTCACAGCGCCAGCGACTCAGGTGCAATTCTATCTGAGGGTGATTGTCTGTGTTGAGTTTTGCACACTCTCCCCGTGTCTGTGTGAGTTTCCTCTGAGTGCTCAGGTATCCTACCAGAGCCCACAAAATGTGCAGGTTAGGTGGATTGGCCATGATAAATTGTCCATAGTATCCAGGGATATGCAGGCTAGGTAGATTAGCTGTGGCAAATGGTGGGGATGGGGAGGGGAAGGAGGCTGTATTTGGGTGAGATGTTCTTTGGAAGGTCAGTGTGGGCCAAATGGCCTGCTCCTGCACTGTGGGGATTCTATGGTTCTGAATATTGGATTTCAATGTATTAGGAAGACTGACACACATTTGTTGTTAATCTTGCACAGAAATCTTTTAATTTGGAGAAATTATTGTTAAAATGCCGTCATTTATAAAGAATGTGTATTGCACTCAGTCAGACTGCAGTATCATTCAGGAGCAGATCATGCAAATCACTTCATGGAGTCTGGACAAAAGTCTTGACATTACAGCACATAGCATTCATTCTGAGAAACTATAGAGGCAGTAATAAGTTGAGCATTTCTCTGTTACAGCTTGTTAAACTTCAGATGATTCCAATATTGCTGGAAATATGATATATGCAAAATAGAAAGCAATTTTCTTGTGCCTTATATATCACTGCTGTAGGAAGGTTATTCTTTTCATCTCACCAGGGCAGGTGCCTATGTTGTATTTTCACAGTTGCTAGAAATAATTTGGGATGAGCTCAGTGACTAGAGAAGGTAGAAGTCCTGTTCAGCTGCACCTCTGTTGGCTTATCTGTTAATCATACTAAAACAACTGGATAACTTTAAGGATCAGCACTGAGACCTTTCCTGATGGTTATACATGTTCTCATGGACAAGTGAAATGGAAGTGCCATGATTAATGAGATTTATAGTTGACATTGAACTATATAATGGTGATGATGAGACTATGGAAGGACAAGAACAATATCTGGAGAAAAACTCACATGGACAACATGGATATGAAGTTCAGTAGTATAGAAACCCACAATAATGGACTGTCAGTTTGAGCTTATGAAGAGGATCAGAGAGATGATGTATAGATTATGTGTGAAGAGTTGGAGAAAGTGATTAGTTTTGAGTACTTGGAGAAAGTGGTGGCAAAAGATAGAAGTTTGGAGATGGAAATTAAGTAAGGTATAAGCTCTGATCAGAGTAACTGGAAGTGATATTGTTGAAACCACAGGGTCTTACTGTGTCATGCCGAAACTTGTGCAATGCCAAGAAAAGAGGACCAGTGTCTGAATACTAATGATATGTAAATAGTGAGATGAACGTGTAGAGGAATATGAAAAGCTAAAATCAGGAACTAGCATGTCAGGGGGTCAGTGAAATTTGTGGGAGTTTCAAGGGAAGTAATCAAGAAGGCATTGAAATGACCTGGTGAGAAACGAGAAACCTAAACACAGTGGAAGTGGAAGAAGAATGGGTGTCTAACAGGAGCCGATATAATGGGGTGATCAAACAGCAATATAGTGACTCCACTTAAAATGGGAGATTCCAACAAAAATAATAATGGAATAGTAATATTATTAATAATAATAATTTTAATCGATCATTAGAGTTGCATAGTATCTCAGCGGTTAGCACCACTGCCTCATAGGGCTAAGGACCCTGGTTTACTTCCAGCCTTCAGTAACTGTCTGTGTGATTTTTGTATGTTCTCTCCAGCTGAGTGGGTTTCTCTGGGCGCTCTGGTTTCTCCCCACAGTACAGTTTAAGTGGATTGACCATGTTAAATATGGAGCTATGGGGAGAGGATAGGGGACTGGCTTTGAGGAGGGATGCTCTTCGGAACATGATGCAGGCTCAAAGGGCCAAATGGGCTCTTTCTGCACTGTAGGGATTCTACTTGATGATTTTACTCAGTACTTTGCTTATATAGTCAATAGTTATTGAACATATTGCAGCTAACCACTCTGCAACAACCTGCTGCTGTTTAGCATCTTTAATGTAAAAAATGAGATCCAAAGAACTTAAGAGACATATTGTAGGGAAACCAAAAATCAGTTAGGTAATTAAAGATTAGTGGGTTTTATGAATGTCTTAGCAAAGAGCTGATGAGGGGAAAGTACTTTTGAGAAGGAATTCCTTGAGTTGACTGAATGATATATTGTAAGGATTGATGGTTACTGTGGTATTGCTCCTTCTTTTGGATTATCGATCGCATGTCCTTCAACAGGGTAGTTTGCATTTTTTTTCCTTTCCAATTGAATACGTAATACAGAAGGTGAGGCTAAGCTGATGTTTTTCTTTACCTTTTAATTAAGGATCAGAGAACATTGTGAATCACTTTTAAAGATGATTTCAAGTCATGCTTGTGAACAGCTTAGTAAGTTGTCACTGTTTGAATGACGAACATTTGCACAAAAGACAAGTTTGGGGAAAATTGAGGAATTTAGCCCCAGAAATTATGCAAAAAACCTTCATATTAGAAATCAATCCTAGATTCATTTTTGTAGGTGTCCTACAAAAACACCAATTAAATCCAGACCAAGTTTTTGAATAAGGCAATAAGTTGTTCCAGAAATGGGCCTGCAATGAGGCTATTGAAATAATAAATAGGTGCCACAAATTGCCAGGAAGTTCTTTTCATGAGTCTTTAGGGAAAGACCACTCAATTTCAGCAAGGTGCAGATCCTAGCAGCTGCAGTCAGGGTCAGAGTCAGACGTTAAGAAGTTAGCATTACCATGGTGCCACCAACCATCTAAATATCTCCACTTCCAGTCAAAGTGACATGCAAATATAAAGGAAATCGTAATGCTCTGGGTTATAATCAAATATCAATTCTTTGTCAAGAATCAAGTGGATACGTGATAGATGGAAAACAAGAGTCCATGTTATTCAAGTAGTAAGTTGTGACTTATGTAATAGGGCTGAATATAAATCCCACAGGACACAATTGTTACCTGTTCTGATTCCCCAATTTATGGTTCCAGACTAGATCGTACAAATGATTAAGTTCCAGGTGAGAAAAGATGAACTGGATCCCCACACCCTCAGTTAGGCATAGCAACATTAATTTAAAGAGGATCCCTTTTCAGTGGAAACATACTCCCAGAACAAATGATTTTATGTTTTAGAAATAGTCAATTTAACAGAAAGGCAGAGAGGAAATTGGTGACTGTCAGTCAGAAGAAGGGTGGAAACCAGGTAGTCTAGAATGCCCCAGAGGGAATATCTCCTCTTGAGTGAGATGCAATGTTGGAAAATGGTGAGAGTGTCACAGTTCCTGCAGGGAATGCAGCCAAAGCCTGGTTTGCTGAACAGAAAGAGAGGGACAGCCAGATTGGTCAGAGATTCAGTAGTGAGGGGTGCAGACAGACATTCCTATGGCTTCAGACATGACTCCAGGATGGTGAGTGGCTTCTCTCGGACTGTGGTTTTTCAACCAGTGCATGTCACGAAATATTTGGGAAGCAGTACTGCTGTATGAGAGCAATGAGGCTGCATCTGTGCTTATTATTGAACACAGTACCTGCTGATACCAGGCACTCCAATTGACTGCACATCCACAAGCTTCCAGAGCTATGCATGCAGAGCTAGGCAAGCAGGTTAAGCAGCAGGACTTCAAATGATGTAATTTCTGCATTAGTTCTGGTGCCATTGGTTAGCTGGATAGGACAGATAAATGCAATGCAGAAGAGTTGATGCATGAGGGAGGGCTTTCAATTCCTAGATCAAAAGGATTCATTTCTTGGGATGATAGGACTTGTACAAGTCTGAAGGATTGCAAATGACCAGGATGGGACCAATATCATTATTGGAAAGGAGGGGTTGTCAATGTAGTTGGTAGGTGTTTAAACTAATTAATTAGGGGGATGAGACAGAAGTGGAGTCACAGTCGGGAGTGGGACTCTAGAAGGACAAGGGAGCATGGCAAGGCTGGGTGGCATTTCTTTTACTGCAAAGAGTCTTGTGAGTAAGGCAGATGAGTTGGGAGTTTTGATTAACACTTGAGGATGTGATGACATTGCTATAATGAAGATATGAATGAGGGAAGGGCAGGATTGACAACTCTATATTCTGAAGTGTAGAATATAGCGAGATAGAGAGGTGTAAAAGAGGAGAGGGTGTAACACAACTTGATCGGGGAGTCACTTATTGCAGTAAAGAGAAATGGTCTCTTAAGCACATCCTCAACTGAGGCCATATGGATAGAACTTAAAAAAACAAAAAGGGGGAATCATTTTGCTGGGTTGTTCGATAGACCCCCAGCCAGTCAGAGAGAGATAGAACGATAGATATGTCGGCAAGTTTCAGAGGTATAAAAATGACAGTGTTATAATTGGGGATTTCAACATCCCAATATTAACTGGGATAAATAAAGTGCGAAAGTCATAGAGGAGGCAACCTTCTTAAAATATACTTAGGAGAGCTTTGTAAACCAGCAATGAGAAAGCACTACAAGAGAGGGAGCATGCTGAATTTAATTTTAGGAAACGAGGAGGATTTTGTTGATAGTGACTAGAATTCATAAAGATTTATAGTGAATATGGATAAGTGCAGTAAAAAAGAAGTATAAAAAGTAAGAGCAGGAGTAGGCCCTTTAATCCTGCTCCACTAATCAATATGATCATGGCCAATCATCCTACTCAGTATCGTGTTCCCACTCCCCCTCTCCACCCCCTTTGATCCTCTTAGCCCTAAAAACTATATCTGTCTTGTTTTTGAAAACATTCAATTCTTTGGCCTCGACTGATTTTAGTGGCAGAGAATTCCACAGAATCAATTCTCTGAAGAAATTTCCCCTTGTCTCATTCCTAAGTGGTTAATTTAGACTGTGACCCTGGCTGTGGATCCCTGGTCATTTGGAACATCCTTTCTGTGTTTAACTCCTCCAATCCTGTTAGAATTTTATAGAAAATTCCTCCCCTCCCCGCCAACCCATTCTTCTAAATTCCAATGAATATAGCCCCGACTGATCCAGCCTATTTTCATATACCAGTCCAGCACACACTTCACAGCACACTAGTTTATTAGACAACTAAGCACACAGTTCAGGGGTTGTAGCTTTTTTAAAAATCCTGATGTAAAGCACAGGTTTAAAGGTAAAGCATAGACAAGTATGCAGGAGACTGCTTCCTGCTGAGAGAGGGTGGGTAGTCAGCCTCTCGTCATCTCTTCCTTTTAAGTTTCTATTTGAAGTTTCCCTGACACTAAGCAGGCATGACATCCATTGGTCAACACAGGACTCTATGAAACAGTCACTGAATGTACACCAACAGTCATCTTTTGGCTGTCTCAGACCTCTTTAACAAAAAACGTTAGCATTAAACCTTCAATTTGTCCATAAGGAATTGTGATTTTGATCTGTCATCATATCATAGGAGAAATGAAAGTAGGAAAATCAGCTGTAACTCACTCACTTTATTCATGCAGCTACGTGATGTTTGTTACCTTGGAAGTAGAATACAAGGAGTCACATTCCATTGTGCAAAACTGGCGTAAAACTAGCCAGCTCTTTGAATGACATTATCCCAGTGTTAGGTTAAATTAATGGAAGGGTGAAATGCAATGCTGCATCCCATTATTAGTTGGAGGAACAAAGTCTCCCATTATGGTTTAAGACTCAGAGTTAAACTGGTGAAATTATTTACATGAGAGATCAGTGTCGATATGGCCAACTTTGAGAAAGTGTTAAAGAGCACAGTGAGTTTTCAGCAAGAAGGACCAATGATACCATAAGAAGTAGGAACAGGAGTAGACAGTTCAGCCCCTCAAACCTGCTCCGCCAAAAAATTAGATGATGGCTGATCCAACAATTCTCACACTCAGTTTTGCACAATGGAATGTGACTCCTTGTATTCTACTTCCAAGGTAACAAACATCACGTAGCTGCATGAATAAAGTGAGTGAGTTACAGCTGATTTTCCTACTTTCATTTCTCCTATGATATGATGACAGATCAAAATCACAATTCCTTATGGACAAATTGAAGGTTTAATGCTAACGTTTTTTGTTAAAGAGGTCTGAGACAGCCAAAAGATGACTGTTGGTGTACATTCAGTGACTGTTTCATAGAGTCCTGTGTTGACCAATGGATGTCATGCCTGCTTAGTGTCAGGGAAACTTCAAATAGAAACTTAAAAGGAAGAGATGACGAGAGGCTGACTACCCACCCTCTCTCAGCAGGAAGCAGTCTCCTGCATACTTGTCTATGCTTTACCTTTAAACCTGTGCTTTACATCAGGATTTAAACTGGTGAAATTATTTACATGAGAGATCAGTGTCGATATGGCCAACTTTGAGAAAGTGTTAAAGAGCACAGTGAGTTTTCAGCAAGAAGGACCAATGATACCATAAGAAGTAGGAACAGGAGTAGACAGTTCAGCCCCTCAAACCTGCTCCGCCAAAAAATTAGATGATGGCTGATCCAACAATTCTCACACTCACTTTTCTGTCCCTTCTCCAAAACCCTAGATTCCTCTACTGACCAAGTATTTATCTATCTGAGTCTGAAGTATACACAAGGACTCTACCCTGACTGCTCTCTGTGGCAAGGAGTTCTAAAGAAATTCCTTCTGAACCCTCTCTGAGAGAAGAAATTCCTCATCTCACTCTAAAACTGGTTCTTCTAAGATTGTGGTCGAAAAGTGTGGTGTTGGAAAAGCACAGCAGGTCAGGCAGCATCTGAGGAGCAGGAGAGTCAATGTTTCGGGTATAAGCCCTTCATCAGGAATTGGGGGGGAGGGGGGAGGAAGTTCGCTGGGAAAGCGATGGGTACATACAGGTGTGGGGTGATGGTGACAGGTCGAAGGGGAGGGTGGAGCGGATAGATAGGAAGGAAGCTGGACAGGTCAAGAAGGCAGTGCTAAATTGGAGGGTTGGATCTGGGATGAGGTGGGGAAGGAGAGGTGAGGAAACTGGTGAAGTCGACGTTGATGCCGTGTGGTTGGAGGATCCCAAGGCAGAAGATGAGGCGTTCTTCCTCCAGGTGTCAGGTAGCTTGGATTTGGTAGTGGAGGAGGCCCAGGACTTGCATGTCCTTGGTAGAGTGGGAAGCGGAGTTGAAGTAGTTGGCCACTGGGCGATGGGGTTGTTTGTTGTGTGTGTCCCAGAGATGTTCCCTGAAACATTCTATGAGTTGGCACCCTCTCTTCCCAATGTAGTGGAGATCACATCGAGAGCAACGGGCACAGTAGATGGGGTCAAAACGTGTGGTGCTGGATAAGCACAGCCAGTCAGGCAGTATCCGAGGAGCAAGAGAGTTAACATTTCGATCATAAGTTCTTCTTCAGGAATGTGGAGGGAGGCCTAAGGGAGCTGAGAAATAAATGGGAGGGTGTGGGACTCTTGGAAACATGGCTGGGAATGTAATAGGTAGATGAAGGTATAGGTCAGAGAGGAGGCTCCAGTGCATCTCCTCCACTTCCCACACTTTCACCTTTGAACCCCACCCCTCCAAACGCAACAAGGATAGAACCTCCCCCCCCCCCCCCCCCCCCACCCCGGTCCTCACCTTTCACCCCATTCATCTCCAGATACAGGGCATTATTCTCCACCATTTCCCCCACCTTCAATCAGACCCCACCACCAAAGATGTATTTCTCAGCACTCCACAGAGACCATTCCCTCTGCGACTCCCTCATTAGGCCCACACCCCCACAAAACTACCCTCCACTCCCAGCACCATCCCTTGCCACTGCAACAGTTGTAAAACCTGTGCCCACACCTCCCCCTGTCACCTCTGCTCCAGGCCCTAAAGGATCCTTTCACATTCAGCAGAAATTTTCCTCCACATTCAAACACCTCATCTACTGTGTCCGTTGCTCTCGATGTGGTCTCCTCTGCATTCAGGATCCAGGACACAACTCTCGAACATTTCAGGGAACATCTCTGGGACACACACACCAAACAACCCCACCACTCTGTGGCCGGCCACTTCTACTCCCCCTCCCACTCTGCCAAGGACATGCAAGTCCTGGTCCTCCTCCACCGACAAATCCAAGCCATCCGACGCCTGGAGAAAGAACACCTCATCTTCTGCCTTGGGACCCTCCAACCACATGGCATCAATGTCTCCTCCTCCCACCTCATTCCAGTTCCAGCCCTCCAACTAAGCACCACCCTCTTGAACTCTCCTACCTGTCCATTCTTCTGACCCACCTATCCCCTCCACCCTCCCCTCCGACCTATCACCATCACCCCTCAACCTGCATGTACCTATTGCCTTCCCAGCTACCTTTCCCCCACCCTATTTATCTCTCAGCACCACCCCACCCACGCCTCCCCACATTCCTGATGAAGGGCGAATGCATGAAACGTCGACTCTCCTGCTCCTCGAATGCTGCCTGACCTGCTGTGCTTTTCCAGTGCCACACTTTTCAACTCTGATGTTCAGCATCTGCAGTCCTCACTTTCTCTCTTCTGAGACTATGCCCTCTAATCCTAGACTCTCCCATGAGATGAAATAGCCTCTCAATATTTACCCTGTCAAACCTTTCAAGAATCCTACATGTTTAAATGAGATCACTCTCATTTTCCTAAAATCTAATTAGTAGTTTCCCAACCTGTTTAATTTTGTTCTTAAGACAATATTGGTGATCACCCTGTGAAACTTCACTGAACTGCCTCCACTGAAATAACATTTTTTCTTCAAAACTTCTCACAGAACTCCAGATATAGTCTCACCAGCATCTTGTACAGTTGCAGTAAAACTTCCCTCCTCTTCTTCTCCAAACCCCTTGAAATAAGGGCCAACATTCCATGACACTTGCTGGTTACTTGCTGCACCTGTGTGCTACCTTTCTGTGTGATGCATAAGTAAGAAAGGACTTGAGAATATTTGTGCATGAAATACAGAAAGCTAGTACACAGCTAGCATACAAATGTTCTGAAGAAGGATCGCCGGACCTGAAACATTAACTTTGCTTTCTCTCCACAGCTGCAACCAGACTTGCTGAGTCCAAGTTCCTTTGCAATGCAACTTTCTACAGTTTTATTCCCATTTAAAATATATTCTGTTCTTTTTTCTCCTGTCCAAAATGAACAGCTTTGTGCTTTACCACATTAAACCCCATTTGCCAATGTTTTGCCCACAGACTTAACTAGTATCTCTCTGTAAGTTGTTTGTATCCTTGCAACCTACGTTTCTACCTAATGTAGCGAGAGTACGTTGGCTTCCTTTCTCCAAGTCATTAATATAGGTTGTAAACAGTTGTGCTTTCAGCACTGATCCCTGTGGAGCACCACTGGTCATAGGTCGCCAACCTGAAAAAGATCCCCTTTATACCCTCTTGCTGCTTCCTGCTCATTAGCCAATTCTCTGCCCATGCCAATATGTTACCTCCAACACCATGGGCTCTTATAACTTAACCTTTTATTGGTACCTTGATGAATACCTTCTAGAATTCCAAATACAACAGATCTACTGTTCCCCTCCATCCACTCTGGTTGCAACTTGCTCAAAAAACTCATAAAAAAATTAGTCAGATACAAATTCCCTTTCATGAGTCTGCTTGACTCGTTTATGATCTTTTTGTTTGTTCCCTGTTTAAATATATCCAGTTTTCATGGGTGTTATCAACTTCGTTCCAACTGACATTTTGGGCATGATGATTCAAAATTATTAATCAAATTTAGCTGTTTATGGGTAAATCGAGCTATTAGGTTTTTTTTGGCATCAAACTAATTATATCTGTTTGTTGTATTTCACAGTTTATCAACAATTGGGATACAAGCTGGACATTGTACTAGAGAAAACAGAAGCTGAAATTAGTGATAGTGATCTGAAATATTTATTGGAACATACAGTGTATCCCATTAATTTGCAATTTGAATTCAGCACAATTAATATTCACAACATCATCCCAACAACAGGTGAGTACTTGGAATCTATCAAAACTCTTATACAATATAAGGCAATTGTAAAAATAGCGTATGTTATGTAATGTTAAAATATACCTCTAGTTAACTGCAATATGGCAAAATTTTATTTAGTACAAAAAGTTGCTGTTTCTCACATGACATTTTTATTGTTGCAGAAAGTTGTCTGGTAGTAAATGCCAAGTTGTTATAGTCCCAGAGGATCATAGGGCTGCTCTCCCATCAGAGAGAGGATTCTTCAGGGAAAACAAAGCTGATGCAGGAATTGAACCCTTGCTCTTGGCATCATTCTGCATGGCAAACCAACTGTTCAGCAACTGAGCTAACTGATACACAGAATCTGAGAATTATCAAAAAATACATTATGCCATTTTTTTTTGCAAGCATACCAACTGAAGGGGAAAACTAACATTTGCACTGCATGAGAGTAGATTGCTGATTGGTTGGCAAGTGGAGTCTTAAGTTGTAGAGATGGTTCCAAGGTGTTCCTCCCATAATATCTTCGTCCACTCCTCAATCACCTCAAATTGTTCCTTCATTTCTTTCAGTACTTTACTATGCAAAAGCAGAAGATGCAACAACTGCTCCTTTATCTCTCCCATCTGACTACCCAAGGCTCCAAACTATTCAAGTTTAAACAGAAATTTACGTATGCTATCTATCATTTCAACTCTCTACCTTTGCTCAAGTCTGACCTCAGTCCTTGGCCTGCTACAGTTTTCCAAAAAACCTCAACTGAAGCATCAGGAACAGCAGATTATCTTTTTAACAAGCAATTTACAGCAGTTTGGACTCAGTATGGAGTTTCACATTTTTGATCATAACCATTTTGCTTCCCCTTAGTTGCTGGTTGGGTTCTCTCACTTCCTTTGCTTGCAGGAGACAGTGATTTGGGATCCTGTCATTCACACTTTATCTAACACGTCTCTCCTTTCTTGTCCGTTATCACGCCCTTTGAACTTAGCCACAAAGCCCATGATCATTTAACCTCATTGTCTTCCTACTATCACAGACCATCCCTTTTGCAATTTTTCCCCATTGTCCCCCTTTCACTGGCTCAAACCTAATGCAGGCAATGGTTAGTGGGTAAAGTAATAGTTACTGTCATATTTTCAAAGTTATTTTGTTCTGATCAAGGTTCAGAGACTGGAAATATTAACTGTTTCTCTCACTACAGTTGCTGCCAGACATGCTGAGTATTTTTAGCATTTATGTTTTTAATCTGTGATGTTACATTTAAAGATTATGAAGACTATATTGACCAAAAGGTGAGAAGGAGCATTCAATGATGGAGCGCTTAAGAAATGTCCATGTGAAAGCCTGGCTTTTCCACACAGTTTTGTCTGATTATAATACATTTAATGTGCTGGGGCCAGACAGGTAGGGTGGAAGATCATCTTGGTATTGGTTGAAAAAGGCAGCACATTGTACACAGCAACTGACATTTAGTCCCACTGATTGTTGTCTGCCTGTATATCAGAAGCCACTGATAAATTGCATCTGTGCCACTACTGAGCATTCTGCAGAACCAGACAAGATAAGCTGAGCACTCAAGTGCTGATTAGATTCAATTTTCCTCAAAGACTGGGCTTCTTTGCCCACTTCCATTGAAGATATGGAGTGCCACAGCTGATATGTGGTAACAGGTTTCAGCATGGCTCAGGGACTGAGTGAAGCCTCCAAAGGATTAGTCTGCTAAACCCTCTCTGAACCACTTCCTCCTATACACACAGAAGAAAATGGGTCATCTTGTCAGTCTGTTCCTCCAAACACTCTTTTGGGCAACAGCAACTAATGATCTACCTGACCTCATGTTCTCCTCATTCAGATGAAGAGGTACTATTAGCAGATACTCATGACATAGGAGTCCCTTGCTCCTGACAATTCCCATAAAGTGGAATCACATAATACTTTCAGGCAATCAAATTTTGTGCTCAGAAAGCATGTAGAGGTTTTGATATATAATTAAACCTCATCCATTCCTTCTGACGTAAAGATGGCATGAACTTTGTGCTGTCAACTCATTACAATGTGGTAATGTACAAATAGTAATAAACATGTTTTTGAGTGCCAAGTGATTTAGCTTGTAGCTTGGGGCTTGTAGATCTTAGAGCTGGTTCACCGCTTAAAGGAGAAATGCATGAACATAAGTTTAGGAATAGGCCCTTGAGCCTGCTCCACGATTCAGTTAGATAATCGCTGTCATCTACCTTAACGTTATTTCCCAACTACCTTCATAATTCTTTGATTTCATTAGTTTTCATATGAACAGGGACAAAGAATAGGCCACTTAGCCCTTTGAGCCTGTTCCACTATTCAATAAGATCATGACTGATCAGATTTTCACCCCAACTCTATATGCCTGTTTATCCTTGATAATCTTTTATCCCCTTGGTAATCAAGAATCTAACCTCTGTCGTAAAAATATTTAAAGATTCTGTATCCACTGCCTTTTGAGGAAGGGCATTCCAAAGACACTCAACACTGAAAATTGATTTTCCTCATCTGCCTAAAATGGGAAGCCACTTATTTTTAAACTATGACCCCTAGTTTTACATTCTCCAATAAGTGGAACCATCCTTTCTGCACCTACCTTGTCAAATCCCCTCAGGATCTTATATGTTCCATCTAAGTCACTTCTGTCTTCCTGAACTCCAAAGGAAGCAGTTTAAATCTGTCCTGCCTCTCCTCATGTGGCAATCGGCTCATTTCAGGATCAGTCTGCTAAACCCTCTCTGAACCACTTCCAGAGTATTAACATACCTCTATAAGTATGATGACCAGTACTATATACACAGACTTACGGGCTCCCTCATTCCTTGCGATCCTAATATATTGGCTTCCTCTGTGCTGTATACCTTACTGGCCCAGACATCACTGACCACTTCATTTGCATTATCATTTTGGACACAGAGGCCAGGGAAATAAAAGGGATGTTTAACCATGAAGGAGAATGATGTCAGCAGAATGCATTGCCTTGTTCCCCGTGCTTCCACAGGCTGCAGCAAGCTGTTCACACAATGCATGATATATGGACATAATATGAAATCAGACATTATTTTACGATCTGGTCTACACAGTGACCCAAACAGATTAATATTTATGGGGAGAAAGTGAGGGCTGCAGATGCTGGAGATCAGAGCTGAAAATGTGTTGCTGGAAAAGCGCAGCAGGTCAGGCAGCATCCAAGGAACAGGAGAATCGACGTTTCGGGCATAAGCCCTTCTTCAGGCCTGAAGAAGGGCTTATGCCCGAAACGTCGATTCTCCTGTTCCTTGGATGCTACCTGACCTGCTGCGCTTTTCCAGCAACACATTTTCAGATTAATATTTATGCAAACTTGAGATTTTATAAATTACATAGGCCGGCATCCCGTCACCAAGTCAAACTTTATTTATAGTACATGACACTGACCCAGCTAGTTCCTAGAGTGAGCAGGACCTTTGACACTCCTGTTTATATTTGTCAGCCACAGCTCCCTAACTGGACCAGATTAACAGCCTAAATCAGGGAACTCATAGTCAGTGAGATCTACCTGGCTGACATTGGTCCGATCACTATATCCCTCGCCCTCTAGGTCCTGGGACATAGGACCGTTGTTTTTCCTGTAGCTTCTCCTGGGGCAGTTTCACATCAGATCTAGCTCCTCTCACGCTGGTCTGTAGTCTGCCTCTCGCACCTGGAGCATATTGGCCAAAATTCATCTTCTTCAGACTGCGACATCTGCCGTATCCATCTCGTCCTCTTTGATGCTAGGTAGATGGGAAAAATTCATGGGTTCTGATAGTCTTGCTGGATGTTATGAGGAGCTGGGTATGTTTTGCTCCTGCCTTGTTTGCGAGGTAGCAGCTTTCATGTGGTCCACATACATGTTCAGGACCACCTCATTCACTCAATCTGTGTACGTCATGTACCTCATGTTGACCACGCCCCTACCCTCAAACCCCCAGTCCTCAAAGTAGGGGAACATTTAACTTGGCGTAGAGTCTTCTCCCCATCAACAACTCTGCTGGAGCTGTTCCTTTAGTTGAGTGAGGAGTGATCCGACAATCAAACAGGACAGTTTGATATCAAATGAAGCTGTAGGGTGTTTCTTTAAGACTGCCTTCAAAATTTAGACTGCTGTTTCTGCCAGACCAATGGATGATGGATGGTACGGAGCTGTCCCTACATGTTGATTACCATTTGACTTCCGGAAATAACTCAAATGATGGCCTGTTGTCTGTGACCAGCACCTCCACGAGTCGATGTATTGCAAAAGATGCTCGCAACTTATCAATCATAATCCTTGTGTTTGACAAATAAATTCTACGCACATCCAACTACTTTGAATGGGCGTCCACAATCACTAAAAACATGCAGCCTATGAAAGGACTGGAATAGTTGATGTATAACCGAGTCCAGTGTTTACTTGACCATTCCCATAAATGTTGGGGGAGCTGATGGCGGTAATTGGCACTTTGGGCACTGCCCCAACAATGTGGCTATCAGCATCCAGTACTTACTACCGGACATAACTTCTCACCAGCATCTTCATTTTGGAAACCCTAAGATGACCCTGGTAGAGTTCAGCCAGTATCTGGCAGGAAACTCTACTTTGGACAATCAATCTTGCTCCCCATAATAAAATGTCATCCTCTATAGTGATCTAGTCTAACCAGCTCCAGAAAGGTTTCAAGTCTGTGATAGGCCTTTTGGTTGTGATGGCCATTTTGTTTCCCCCATCAGCATCAGGTGCTTTAGTTTTGCTATGATGGCATCTTTTTGTGTCCACAGTCTGATATTGTCAGCAGTGACCGGAAGGGTATCCAGACAGTTTAAACCTAGAACAGAGTCTTCCAGTGGGACCCCACCCCTAATGGTGTATCTGCCAGTGGGATCTGGATTAAGGCATCCACATTTACCACTTGGCCTCTTGGACATTGTTCCAATTTGTACTTGTACACATTCAGGAAAAGAGTCACTGCTGACTTCAACCTGAAGCTATGGGTGGCAATGCCCTGTCCACTTTAAAAAGACCTGACGGATGTTTGTGGTCCATTACTATTACAAATTTACATACATAAAGGTATTGCTGGAACATCCTCAAACCAGACATGACAGCCAAATCTTCCTTCTCTACCTGAGTGTATCTTCATTCGTCATCTGCCAAAGTCCAGGAAGCATAAGCTATCAGATGCTCCTCTCTGTTGGACCATCAGTGAGCCACCATACCCTGATACCATACAGGGAAGCATCAAATTTATTCGTCAGCACAACATCTCGCTTGGGATGGAGTGTGCCAACACCTTAGATGATGCTACCCACCTCTTTACTTCCCTAAAGGCTATGTCTTGACTACAAGACCAGTTCTAAGGTTGACACTTTTTCAATGGCAAATGTAAGTGCGTCAGGATGGAGGCCAGGTTATGTATGAATTATCCTCAATAATTCACCAGCACAATGAAGGACTTGAGCTCTGGTACAAATGTAGGAGCCAGGGCACCTTTGATCACTCTCATTAATCTTCCAACGGGTGTAATGGCGAAAAGAAAAAGAAATCCTTATGATGCTGCATAGGTGCAGGGTCAATAAATATTTTTAAGGCTGAGTTGGATACACTCTTGATTTTCAACAAAGTCAAAGTAGACTGCAAAGTAGAAGTCAAAATCAGAACAATTATGATCAAAGGATGGAGAAGATTCAAGGGTTTAAATCACTTCCTCCTCCTCCTAAGGCATATAGGCTATTACAGAACAACCTTGATTATTCAGCATTCGATTATCTGAATTTCAGATTATCCGGATGATCACAAGGTCCCAATGCTTGGCTAAATGGTGTTATCCGGTATTCGATTATCCAAGCATTCGATTATCCAACAAAATATTATCGCCCATGTCATTCGGATAATCGAGGTTCCTCTGTGTATAGACATTGACTTTGCAAGAGCCACACTCAGTCAAATTGTGCCACGGTATCAAGGGCAGTCACTCCCACACCACATCTGGAATTCAACTGTTTTGTCCGTGCCTGAATCAATAATTGGTTTGCATGTTGATTGAAAAGTAAATATTGACTAGGGTAGTGGGAATAACTCCCCTGCTTTTCTTCATAATAGTGTTTTGTTTTTCACTTCCACCTCAGAGAGTAAAAGGAGCCTTGTGATAATTGGTCATGCAAAATGCAGCACAGAACCCCCTCTACTCTCCACTCAAATAGAAATCTTGATTTTTTTTTGGGAGGCTCGTTTCCTAGTGTGAAACATAAGTCTATATTCCCTGATTCAGAGGCACAACAGTGACCAGCTGAGTCATGGCTGACAGTAAAATGCATTAAACAAGGTATTTTCTAAATGATGAAAAGGTAAAACTAGTGCACACTGAAAGAGCTGCAGAGATCCTGATACACAGCTCATCAAGCTATTGTGAGAAGGCTAACACAATTCTGGCCTTTACAAGTAGTGACAAGAATACAGATCAAGTCATCTTTCATGTATACAAAACTCTGTTTAGACTACGCTGTGTGCAGTTTGGGGCACTGCATTTATTAAATGAGAGACTACAGTATGGATTTACCAGACTGCCCACTGCTATTCTAAAAACTATTTTAACAAGAGAGTTTGCACAAACTAATGTCCATGTTTGTGGAATTTAGAATGTTAAGGAGTAAATTGATTGAAGTTCTCAGCAAATTGAGAAAAGAACAATCATTGAATGGATAGATGGTAGCTGTTTTCAGTGTTGAAAACTAGACAAGAAGGCACATTTGAAAAATTAGAACTAGAGGTTAGAATACTGTTCTGCAAATGACAATTGATTAATTGTTAATTGTAAATTAGAGATTAATTGAACTTTGGTCTCTGAAAATATTAAATATCCTTAGCAATGGTGCTACAAAGAATTTATCTACAAATCAGCTATGTAGCTGAATGATGGAACAAAATTGATGAGCTAAATTGCCTATTCCTAATTTCTGGTTGTGTAACAATGGTAAAAGCTAAACGTTTTAAGGTCATTACAACCACAGAATCTAGGTCAATGTTCATTATCTGCATTAAATGGGAATCCTGTATATCCATTTCTATTATATAAAGCAGCACTATAAATAAAAGTTAGTAAATTAATACATATTTTTGCTTGTTCACTCCATGCAGTGAAAGCAATAATGAAACAACTAATTTTAAGCATAAATTTGGGCAAATAATTATTCTATTTCCATTTTGTTAGACATATAATATTTAGTAAAACTAAGTTTATTTTTCCATGAATTTTGAGTTAGATAGAACTTACGTAAAGTTGATCATTAATTTGTTAGCTTTATTAAATGTATGTTCCATTATCAAGTAGAGGAAAATAGTTTCCTCTATACATGTAAACCATGGAGCAGAAATATGTTGAAACAACGCCATTTCTTTGGGGCAAAGGAGCACCGCACAATGCTATCGTCATGGTTTCTTCAATGTTCTTGAGGGGAACTACTTTCTGTGACCATGGAATCAATATAATCTGTTGTAGCACATTTGAAGTGGCACTACATAAACTCATAACTCTATCACAGATTATTGGAAATGCTTTAATTACATTTTGCTCTTCACCAGTTTGTCAGATTATGAACAATGAAACTCAGTGCATGTGTGAGAATGGATTTACTTGGAACTCAACATTTTGTAGTAAATACAAGTCCTGCTGTGAGAATGTCACAGAGGGTCAGAGGTGTGACTGCATCAGAGGTGAACCAATAGAAGAGACATACTGCGAGCCCACGTACGTGGTGACAACCCCCACACCAAGCACTGTGTCCACATCTACAACACCAACAGCAGCAGCAACAACAGCAGCAGCAACAACGACCTTGCAAAGTAACTTAAGTATGTTAAACAATGTTTTTCCTTTTACTAACAATAAATTACACTTGTTGATTGTGACAGAATTATCACAATCTGTTACTTGCCACAGAATTACAGGAGGACGTTGTTCAGCATAGAAATGCTGGCCTCTTACCTTCTTTTGTAGCTACAGTATTTACATAGTTAATCCAGTTCAGCTTCTTGTAGAATAGTAACCTTGTTGAGTGAATCTTCTCTGAACTATTTTTAAATCCTTAAATGAGGCAATCAAAATAGTACTTAGTAGTCTAAACATAGTGGCATCTATTTGGCAAAGTAACAAAACACCCCTATTATTATTATATTCCATTCTCCTTTCAATATAAGATTACATTCCATTTTCCTTTCTGATCACTTGCAGTGACTGAATATTGATATTTGTGATTCATGTACAGTACACCTAAATCCCTTTGACATTCAGTGTTCTGTAATCACCCAATAATTGAATCAATATGACATTCCAATATTGCTCAACCAGATTTGCAAAAGTACAACAGTCATCTGCTTGGAAATCTATGGGCATTCCCAATAGCTGGGTGCAAATTACCCTGATTTCACACTAAGCAGTTATTAGAAATTAGCCTGATTCTTTTTGTTTCATATACATATTATTAAATATTTGTTCATCTATGAAAGTCTCAGTCTTATGTTTAATTCTTCTGAAAACAATTTTCTCAATTATTTGAGAGATATTGGATTATAGTGTGACTATAATATGTTAGTAAAACAAAGTGCCTTAAAGCAAGCAATAGCATTTATTTATAATTAACACTTGTATTTTTGTGTAAGGAAAAAACTTTGCGTTCAGAATCTTCAACCTGACCTTCACAGATGAACTAAGCCAGGCCTCCTCAACCTTGTTTAAAAGTCACTCAAGAACATTCCAGGGGTTGGTATGTAACTGAATGAATCACATTACAAATTTAAAAAGTATTTTTTTCAACAATTCTATAAAGATGGGTAACATTACCTTTCAGGAATGAATAACAGAAAATCTAGTTGAAGACACTGCTGGTATCTTGAAATGATATTATTAATGTCGATCTTAAAACAAATTCAAAAGCTTATCAAATAGGAAAAAATGTAGTCCTGTCGTGGTACACTATCTCATCTTTCTGAGAGAAGTAAAGTTTGGTTTAGTATCTAATCTTGAACACTAGGGTAACTGGAACGTTTTGCAACAGTGTATTTTGAGGTAATCAGATCATTAATTCACTAATTGTGCCAGTAACAACTTTTATATTATTTTCCCATTGTAACATTTTCAATGTGGCTCCCATTTTAAATATTACCAGGAAAAATGTTACCACAAATTTCTAGTATATGGCAACTTAATATAGACTTACAGTGATTTTAAAATAATATTTAAATAAAAGAATGTACTGTGTATTTTAACAATACCAGTGAGCCTGACGTGCTACTTTGGAAGGTTCACATTAAATGTTCTGCATCTTTTGGTTTAAGCATACAAACCACCCAAGTCTTTGTTGTTTTATTTACCCATCATATCTTTCCTGTTTTGATTAGGTTATGAATATAATGGATAATTGAATCATAAGAGAGAATATGTTACAATCCAGAGCTAATTTTCTTCATAATTGGTAGTGAAGTTTTCTTGCAATGATTCCTCCTGTGGCTGTGCTCTTTTGATTATTTAGTGAAAGTTTTCATTGGCTCATTGGGGTGCATTACCAAAGTTCTTTTTTTACAGAACAAGTAAACTGCACTGCGACAGTTGGAAAATTTAAATTCAATTAATTAAATAAGAATCTGGAATAAAACAATTGTATCAACAAGGGTAACCATGAAACAATGAGGTGCCATCTTGGGTGGCATGGGCACAGCGCCAGTGTCGTAGGTTTGATTCTAGCCTTGGGCAACTGTCTGTGTAGAGTTTGCACATTCTCCCTGTGTCTGCATGGGTCTCCTCTGGGTGCTCTGGTTTCCTCCCACATTCCAAAGATGTGCAGGTCTTAGAATTGGCTATGCTAAATTGTCCATAGTTGTTAGGTACATTAATCAGAGGGGGGTGGGTTACTCTTCGGAAGGTCGGAGTGGTTTAGTTGGGCCGAAGGGCCTGTTTCCACACTGTAGGGAATATAATCTGAAAAATTCTGGTTCTCTAATATGCTTTAATGTTGAAAATCAATGCACTCACTCAACCAGTTGACATTTGACTCCAAACCTATGTCCCTCTAAAACTTTCCTACCTGCCCAAATGTTTTTTAGAAATGTTACAATTGTCCCAGCCTCTGTCACTTCTTCTGGTAGCTTGTTCCATAAACAAACCACACTCAGTTTTTAAAATATTGCCCACAGATTCCTTTTAAATCTTTCCTCTCTCACTTTAAATCTATGTTGTCTAATTTTGGACTTCCCTACCTTGGGAAAAGACCTTGGCTATTAACCTTAACAATGCCTGTTATGATTTCATAAACCTCTATAAGGTCACTCCTCAATCTCCTACTCTCCAGCCTACCAAGCCTCTGCTTATAACTCAAACCTTCCAGTCATAGTAACAGCCCTCTGAATCTTTTCTGCACCTTTTCCAGTTTAACAATATCCTTCCTATAGGAGTGCAACCAGAACTGTATGCGGTACTCCAAATGGGGCCTCACCAATGTCTTGTACACCCACAACACGACATTCCAACTATTCTCAGTGTTTTGACCAATAAAGGCAAGTGTACCAAACAGCTTCTTCACCATGTTGTCTACCGGTGACGCCAAAGAACTCTGTACCTGCACTCCTTGATCTCTCTGTTTGACAGCATTCTCCAAGGCCCTACCATTAACTATGTCAATCCTTCCCTTGTTTGTCTTAGCAAAATGTATTAACTTGCATTTAATGGAATTAAACTCCATCTGCCATTCCTTGGCCCAGTTGATCAAGGTCGTGTTGTACTCTTAGGTAGCATTCTACTATATCACTAATTTGGCTGTAATTTGCAAACTTACTAACCATGCCTCCTATGTTCTGATACAAATCATATACATAAATGAAGAACGTGATCCTTATGGCACACTGCTGGTCATAGGCCTCCTGTCTGAACAACAACCCTCTACCACCATCCTCTGGCTCCTATGATCAAGCTAACTTTTAGATTAGATTAGATTCCCTACAGTGTGGAAACAGGCCCTTCGGCCCAACAAGTCCATACCGACCCTCCGAAGAGTAACCCACCCAGACCCATTTCCTTCTGACTAATGCACCTAACACTGTGAGCAATTTAACATGACCAATCCACCTGACCTGCATATCTTTGGACTGTGGGAGGAAACCGGAGCACCCGGAGGAAACCCATGCAGACACGGAGAGAATGAGCAAACTCCACACAGTCATCCGAGGCTGGAAACAAACCTGCATCCCTGGTGCTGTGAGGCTGCAGTGCTAACCACTGAGCCACCATGCCACCCCAAAATTTAATTCAACTTCCGCCATGATGGGATTTGAACCCAGATGCCCCATTACTTTGCTCTGTAAATTGCTAGTCAAGTGATAATACCACTAGGCCATTGCCTCATCTATATTCGGTTGCCTAGCTCTCCCTCAATCACATGTGATTTAACCTTACTAACAAGTCTACAATGCAGAACCTTGTTGAAAGCTTAGCTAAAGCTCATGTAGACAACATTTACTGCACTGCCTTCATCTGTCTTCTTGGTTACCTCTTCAAAAAACTCAATCAAATTTCTTACATACAAAGCCATGCTGACTATCCTCCTAATTAATCCTTGTCTTTCCAAATGCATCGAAATCTTGTCTCTCAGAATTCCTCCAACAACTTATCCGCCATTGACATTGTTGACTCTTAACTGCCTTGCAAAGTTGCTCAGTCAACCACCAAATTGTTTTCAAAAATAACTTCTCAGCAACAATTAGGTAATAGATACTGGCTTTGTCAATGATACAAATGTCCTGTGTATACAAAACAAATTGCCATTTAACAATTTTGATGTCAATGTAATTTCAAAAGAAATACAGTTAGTTCTTCTATAACCCCGCATTACACAAAACTTGCACTTTAGAAACAGTGCTTAAAATGTCAGTGATGTAACACACGTTTTAAAAGTTCATGTTTTAGAAACAGTGCCTCCAATTCGTCAATTGTGTCACAGCAGTTTCACATCAATAAACACTCTTTATAGCAGAACAACCTGTATTTGGTAAGCTTCTCCTAGGCTTTAGGCAATATCTCAGCAGCTCTTCTTGGCCAATACTTTCCTGAGGATGACATGTGTTTATCAACCAAACTGACCTAAGTCTGAAATCAGTTCAAGGTGTGTTCATTGGTTGATTCTCAAGAGCCCAGTAATGATACTGTATTTCAAGATCAGAGAAGTTATAAACTTTATGAAATTTCATTGAATATGATAGGCAGATTTAAAATGCTAAATCTTATTGAAATGCAACAAAACTGTGATGTCATTGAATCATGAAAAGCGTGGGTGCTATTAATAGTGAATTACTGAATCATAATTTACTATCGCAATAGAAGCAATGCTAGTGACATTTAAATAACTTCTTCACATAGGAACAGTGGGTGTTTAAGCTCAAATGTCCAAAGGTGGCTATCTGAGTTCTTCTGTTGCTTTTCAAAATACGGCATTTCACCATTTGAATATTGATATTCATTGAGTAGAGTGAAGGTCCAATTGAAATGCCAACTAATCACATCACAGACAATTAAGAATTGTCTACTTAAGCCTAATTACTATTTTAACAATATGATACATGTTAATTATGAATAATCAACCTCTCTGGCAATGAAAATGAAGTGTTACAAAGGGGAGGTGATGACCTAATAGTGTTATTGCTAGAATGTTAATCCAGTAACCCAATTAATGTTCTGGGGACCCAGGTTCAAATCCTTCTGTGGCAAATGGTGGAATTTGAATTCAATAAACATGTGGAATTAGGAGCCTAATGATGTCTATGAATCCATTGTCAATTGTCAGGGAAAAAAAGTCCTGTTTCATTCATGTCTTTAGGGAGGGAAACTGCTGTCCATACCTGATCTGTCACAGGAATGTGGATGACCCTTAGCTGCCCCCTGGGCACGTGGGACAGGCCATAGTCAGTGATGTCCTCATCGCATGAATAAATAAAAAAAAGTGGAGTCTTATTATGTCAGATATTAGTTGTTGGTGAAGATTTTAAGAACATGAACTTTTATTTCCTTTTCAATTGCAGATGCTTGGTTTCCTTGTTTGAAGGGTTAGTAAATCAAATTAACTGTCTGCAACTTGGCATGTAAAATATTTAAAATAATAAACATGCAAAGATAAACCTATTGAATTGCAGATATTAGACAGCTTGCCATAGCAAAATATGTCATCATATTGTTGAGTATAGATATGAAAGTGTTTTTTATATGCATTCCTTTGTAATATAACCAAATTCCCATGTACATTTTATGTATTTTTTGATGTTATTTTTCAAATCAACTTCTATGCATTTCTGCAGCTGCAAACAGCCTACAGAAATGTACAACGTGATGCAACAGTGAACATTCTAGGATTCACGTAAGTAATAAATTTTAATAAGATACATTTTATTTTAAGATATAACATCAAAGTTATAGAGTAGAGTCTGGAAGCTGCACACATGAATGAATAAAAACATTTGTATTTTATTTTTGATTCTTGATGATATGTTTTTATTGCTATTGTTAAGATCCCAAATGTCTGCTCTGCAATTTGAGAAATATGACAATTTTGAAGTTGCCAATTTTGTAAAATATCAAGGGCTCAAACTTTTGACAATGTTTTTGGCTTCTCAATTCATGAATGTGCAAGTCAAAAAACTCTGTCAATCACAGGGAGGGTCAGTGACCGATGCCTGAGATGGCTGCATTCTGTCACTTGTGGTAAAGTATAGTTTACTGGAAATCAACATGGAAACAGGTAGTATTAGATTCTAATTTAGCAGTTCTCAGTAGAGGGTGTTTTTTTAAAAAGAAATTTCCTTGGATATGAACAATGCTGGTTAGGGCAGCATTACTTGCCATTATAGTCCGTGTGGGGAAGGCACGGCAGGAGTGCTTTCGGGAAGATAATTCCTGGACTTTGATCCAGTGACAATGAAGGAACAGCAATATAGTTCCAAATTAGGTTAATGTGTATCATGGAGGCAAACTTGCACATCCATCTGCTAGTCTTGTTTTTCAAGGTCAGATACTTGGAAGGTGTTGTGCTATTTGTGTACACATGTGGAGGGAGTACATAGTGGATGGGATGCCAATCAAACAGGTTACTGTGTCCTGATGGCATCAAACTTGTTAGAATTGCACACATTGAAGTGTTGTTAGAATTGCACACATTGAAGTAAGTGGACAGTATTCAATCACACTCCTGACTCGTGCCTTGTAGATAGTGGATAGGCTTTGGGGAGTCTGGAGATGTATTACTCATTGTAAAATTTCCCAGCCAATGACCACAATATTTATATGACTGTTACAGTTCAGTTTCTAATCAATAATGACCCCATGTGTTGAACATGGAAAATATCCATCTTAATCTTATACCATGACCCAGAGAGAAATGGAAAGGAGAAGTTATCTCATTGTTTAGGTTGATGAGGTTCATGTGTCATATACGTTGGTCAATATGATTGTTGCCATTATTAATGCCATGCCAATGGACAGATTAATGTGCCAATCTCATTTTTTTTCTGAACCCATGCAATCCTGTCTAATCTGTCTTCATGTAGACCTTGTGGACATATCGTTTGCTTGCCTTTCAAAGTTATGTTAAGGATTGAGAAGGGGGAAGGGCAATGTAAAAGGCCCAGAAAAAGAAGTACCAGGGCCCATAACTTCACTCCGTGGTCTGATATCCTAGCCATTGACACTTTGGTAGAAGATTCAGTCTGGTCAGTCTCCAATTTCACATTTGAAGATTATGGAGGAGAATACAGCCTTTATTTTTGAGCGATTTCAAACTGTACAAGATATAGGAACCACTTTCTATTAATATGTGCCTTCATTACATCTTCAGTTGATTACTTAATTCCCTTTTCTTGTCTCCAATAATTTAGCAATGGAAGTGTAATTGTACTCCATCAAGTCATCTCTGAAGAGCCTTTAACTAAAAATATCGAGAAAGTTAGAGAAAATGTGAGAAATGCTTTTTCTCCAAATTACACAATAGAGTGGTTACAGGGTAAGTAGTCTCTTGAATAGTAAAATAATTTTGCCATTGAAAGTTGAAAGTTATATATGTGTCAAAATGGAGTACTTACTGCTTAACTAAATAAGGTGTTTGTATTTGTATTGTTGGGTATTAAAGCACTTTTGGCAATTTATGTAGTCATAAATATTTTTAAGTAATTCAATTATTTAGGATGCAGTGTAGTTTGAGTCATTGGGTTTCATTGCATGTTGAATTTATAAATCAAACTCCTGCTATCTAGAAATGTTAGGAGAATAATGATCGAGAAAATTAAGTCAAATAAGTTACAAATTACAATTAATTGTCAGACGTTGTTAAAACATCAAAAGCATGTGTATCCTCTGTAATAATTTCATAACTTGTAACACAGTCATTGTGTGTCCTTAGAGAAGACAGATCTGTAGGGACAGTTCCAATTTGAGGTTCAGCTGGAAAGCAAATGTTTTGGAGCTTAAGGAGTAATGTTGAAACATCCTTGTTAGATAAGGGGAAAGAAATTTTAAATCAGTGGTGCAAAGGGCCAGGTTTGAAAAGGTAGACATTAAGAAAAGAATACTTGCCATTTATGAGCATCACTGTCCTAGTGAGTGTACACCATGAAGTATAGCCATAATAGTAACATCCAGGGTCATAGTTTATACAGATTCTACAGTATCAGAACATCAAGGGGCAGATCTAATGTGACAAAAGGGCAACTTAAAGATGAAGAAGACAATCTTACAGAAGAAGATAGTTGCAAGACTTCTGAGTCTATAAGCAGATGGAAACATTATTGTTTAATTGTCCCATCAAAATCATAATTGAAATTAAGCCAGCAGCTACAAAGCTGAATTTGGAAAGTTGTGGAGGGTTATGTATATTATGTATTGGGTTGTGAATGGCAGGAAGTCCTTAAATTTGTCCACAATAAAAAGTAAGAAATTTTGTATTGTCATAGAATGTGGGAAAGTCTCAATTTTAACTATTGAAGGTGAGAAACCACTTTATTGACCACAAAAAGATGAGAAGACCCCCAGTAAGCAGTGTAGAGAAGCAATGTCATTTAACTAACTTTAAAACTATATTTGAAAGAAAACAGCAATACTACATTAATACTAAATGTAGTGTTTTAAAATAAGAAATATAATGTTATATTGCTATATTGCGCAGTTTATGAACATACATAATGAAGAAAATAAAACAGTATTGTTGTTCAGTGTTTAGATATTGCGGAACCTTCTTGAAGGCTTTACTAAAGTCTGAGTACAGCACGGTGGCTCAGTGGTTAGCACTGCTGCCTCATAGCGCCAGGGACCTGGGTTCAATTCTCTGCCTCAGGCAACTGTCTGTGTGGAGTTTGCACATTCTCCCCGTGTCTGCGTGGGTTTCCTCCCACAGTCCAAAGATGTGCAAGTTAGGTGAATTGGCCATGCTAAATTGCCAGTAGTGTTAGGTGCATTAGTTAGGGGAATGGTTCTGGGTGGGTTGTTCTTTGGAGGGTTGGTGTGGACTTGTTGGGCCGATGGGCCTATTTTCACACTGAATGGAATCTAATCTAAACACCGTCTACTGCTCTGCTCTCAATCTTGGTAACTTCCTCAAAATACCCAGCCAAGTTTGTGAGACACAATTTTCCTGACTATCACTAATCAATTTTTGCCTCTCTAAATTCCTGGAGATGTTGGAATCCTGAGGCAACATCAAGATTGTGATTTTTAAATCATATTCACACCATGCTACTCAAGTTCACATTTGTAAATCCAGCCCTTTGAATCCTCCTGTCAACTTGATTTCCCAGCTATTTTGTATCAGCAGTTAATCCATTACTGTGCACTCTGTCCCTTCATCAAAGTCATTAATACAGATTGTAAATAGTTAAGGCCCCAGCATCGATTTTAGTGGCAATCAATCCATGCTGGTTTATCAGCCGAAAAATAACTCTTATTCTAACTCTCTTTTCCAGTTAGTCAATCCTCTCTGCATAACCTCCAACATCATTCACTTTTGTTTTGTGTGGAAACATTTTATATACCACGCCAAATACATTAGTGCTACTGCCTCCTCTCTATCTGTGATGATTTTTATATCCTTAAAAAAACTAATGAATTAATGAAAGATGATTTTCCTTTCATGAAACCAAAATTCATACCCTACTACCATTTCTACAATGATGGATTCAAGCATTTTCCCAATGATTGATGTTGGCTAACTTGTCTATCATTTCTGCTTTCTGATTTTCTCTTTTGTGCTGTTTTCTAATCTGCTGCATCCTTTCCAGGATCGATGAAGCTTTGCAAGATTATAACTGACATACTATTAATTCTGCAGCCACTTCTTTTAAGGCTGTATGATGCAGGACATCTGATCTACTGTCTTTTTCTATCGTTATATCAGCACTTGTTGTCAGTTTTTATATTTCTTGCCTGTTTAATTTAATTTCTCCCTATTTTGAAGCCATTTGTCATTGGTTTCTAGAATGCTCCCAAAAATTAACTTCTGTGCTTACCTAGGAATGGTACATCCTTGTCTTGAAGTTTTTCTTTCTCACTAAACAATAGCTTTCTTGAGAGTTATGAAGCACCTCTTCAAATGTCAAGCACTGCTTGTCTGCCATAATATCTTTTTCTATTTCCAGCTGACTTTAGCCAGTTGTTTTAATAGCTTTATTTTTATGTGTAACAAACTGGTTTCAGACCTAAATTTTCACTTTCAAAGTGAATGTAAAGTTCTCTTATGCTGTGGTCCTAATTAATCCTATTCCTACATTGCACATTACTGGATCTAAAATAGTTTGATCGGTCCAAGAACATAGTATTTAAACAAATTCACCCAAATATAATATAGCTCAAGACTCAATTAACCAATTTTAATTCATCCCCAATCTAAATGAAGTTTAAAATTGCCTTAAGTTATTTCAATGCCTTTTTTAGAAGCCCCCATTACCTTGTCATTTATACCTTGTCCTAATGTGTAGCTATTGTTAGGAAGCTTGATAACTACATGCACCACTGATTTATGTTCCTTATATTAAAATCAGTCCCAGTCTTAAACATTGTCCCTGTGGGGGTTCTGAGGAAGAGTCACTGGAACCAAAACATTAACTCTGATTTCTCTCCACAGCTACTGCAAGACCTGCTGATCTTTTCCAGCAATTTTTGTTTTTGTTTTTGATTTGCAGCATCTGCAGTACTTCCAGTTTTTAAAAACAATCCCTGTTTGTGTTAATTACTGGATTCATCTACTGATTATTGTAAGATGGAATTGCTTTCATTTTCTCACTTTTTTATCCTTCATTCATTTCAATACATCCCTGTTACAATTAAACAATTTGATGTTTATATAATACCCATTGACAGAAATAAATGTCATTTCGCCATTACTTCCGAACATATTTTATGCTGTGTCATATATTTGTAGCTCAATAATCAAGTATGTGCAGAATAGATGAGTACAGAATAGTTTAAAGGAACAGTAAGAACTAAATTGTGTAGCTTTTGGAAAAAAAACTGAATATTGCTTTGTTTAAACAGATGATGAAATACCGTGCTTTCACGAAACTTATGGCATAACAAATTACAATACCTGCGTGGAAGTCCCCTGTGAAAATAAGACAGGAATCATGAAAATTAGATGTGGAAAGAATGGAATGTATAAACTAGATTTTTGTATATCTGAAGAAATCTACAAAATTCTTGAGGTATGAATTACAGGGTAGAAATTAAAGTAAGTGCTGTTATGATAAAATATGTTTTAGTTTAAGAATGCTTCTAGCTAGTTTAAACCTACAGATGAGAATTTATACTTGTTTGGTAGACCTGAATTCACACAGACACTGAAGTTAAAGTATCTAATACTTAGCATCTCAAACCATTGGCGAAGTACCATTAGCAGTGCCTTTGGACAATCTTTTCCAAATCTAGTGACAAGAAAGTTGATCCTTTCCCAATCTAACATGCCTAGCATTGAGATAATAATTAACTCAATACCTGCTGTGCTTGGCCAGACATGTTGTTTCTTTGACCATCACCAGGCTGCAAATGCAATTGGTATAATTGGCATTCATTTAAAGCATGGGGGAAAATGGAAATCTTTCAGAGATTACTTCAACACATCCCTGAAGAAGCCAAAGATTCCCATTGACTTATGAGAATCCTAGGTTTGTGACAGACCAAAATGGAGAGAATTTATGGTGAAAGCACCAAATAGAGAGACTTCATCAGACACACTCATAAGGTAAGTCAAGACATCAGAGAGAGCACACAAATCCCCCAACAATACAGCTATTCAATCCTCCAAGCACTAGCTGCAACCCACAATGCAGATTCTGAAGATTGTCTTTTCAATGTATCATTCATCTCAGAATCCATTAAACTAGATTGAAAGCAAGTTATCTTTGATCCCAAGGGACTTCCAGCAAGAAGAAAATTAAACATTCAGACTTGGTCAAGATTAGACCATAATTATTGACAAAAAATAGAGGTCAAATAAATTCCTTTGATCTTTAAGACCAGGACAATTACAATGCTATGAAAATTCCCTAGATTAATCTCAGGTTTAACTGCTTCAGCTGAATTAATATTGTGTCCACCTGATCATCAAAGTGAACGGTCCTTTGTGATACCAGATTCATCACCTGAGCTATCAAAGCATCTGAAAGACACAAGTCAAGAAATAGATGAAGAAGCTCAACTCTGTCTAGTAAAACAATAGTTTCCTTGCATGCCAGTCATTGATTTCAGTACCTGTAACCCTCCCCCACTGAAAAACTCTGTACTGTCTACAAACTGCACCACAACACTTTCTTGCCCTGAAAGCTGTTTCACCAAGTGAAAGAAGAACACTATGTTATGTATACCATCCTGTTTAGACAGGGTTACCAACAGTCCCACTTTGAGTGAAGCCCACAGTGATGGCCTCTTTACATGCTGGTGCTAATGACTGGACCAAAATGGTCCTTGTATTTCTGATTCACTCATACACAGTCCAACAGCTCATGGCTTGGAACTAACCCACATCATCCAAGTCTTGCTGTTCCTGCCATTATTTGGAATGCAGCTTCATCATTGCACTGGGGATAATGAAAAAATTTTGATATCCTGTGTCCTGAAAGAGCAATGAGGGAGGAAGAGAGAAAAAGCAAATGGTAGGGGAGAGAGTGAACCACCAATTAAAGGGAGAAAGCGAGAAACTTGCACTAGGGTAGATAGAAATCAGCACAACTAGGAAGTGAGGAGAGAGAGAAGATCATAAACTTGAGAGGGAAAGAAATAGGAACACAGACTAGGGAGTGAAGAAACTAAAAATATAAATCAGTGGAGGAGGTTAGAAACACAAACTGAACAGAGAAGAATATGATATTCATCCAGCTCCTCGAAACCGTGTTAGGGAACTGGAGCTGGAGCTGGATGAACTTCTGATCATTCGGGAGGCAGAGGGGGTTATTGAGAGGAGTTACAGGGAGGTAGTCACTCCTAAGGTACAAGAAAAAGGCAAATCGGTTCCAGTCAGGGGACGGAAAGGGAACCGGCAGGCAGTGCAGGGATCCCCTGTGGCCACCCCCCTCAACAATAAGTATACCGTTTTGGATACTGTTAGGGGGGTGGAGGGGGGGGGGGGGGGACTTACCATGGGAAAGCAGTGGGGCACAGGACTCTGGCACAGAGTCTGTCCCTGCTGCTCAGAAGGGAAAGGGGAAGAGGAGCAGAGCAGTAGTCATTGGGGACTCCATAGTTAGGGGAACAGATAGGAGGTTCTGTGGGGACGGGAGAGACTCACGGTTGTGTGTTACCTCCCTGGTGCCAGGGTTCGTGATGTCTCTGATCATGTTTTTGGGATCCTTAAGGGGAAGGCGGAGCAGCCCCAAGTCGTGGTCCACATAGGCACCAACGACATAGGTAGGAAAAGAGATGGGGATTTAAGGCAGAAATTCAGGGAGCTAGGATGGAAGCTTAGAGCTAGGATGAACAGAGTTGTTGTCTCTGGTTTGTTGACCTTGCCACGTGCTAGTGAGGCAAGGAATAGGAAGAGAGAGGAATTCAACATGTGGCTACAGGGATGGTGCAGGATGGAGGGTTTTGGATTCTTGGATAATTGGGACTCTTTCTGGGACCTCTACAAGCAGGATGGTCTTTATCTAAACCCAAGGGGTACCAATACCCTGGGGGGGAGATTCGTTAAGGCTATTGGGGTGGGTTTAAACTAATCCAGCAGGGGGATGGGAACCAAACTTGTAGTTTGAGTATAGAAAAGGTTGAGAGTAGGGAGGTCCAAAATCAAGTTTCAGGGATGCAAGATGGCACCAGCAAGCAAGAAGTTGGTTTGAAGTGTGTCTACTTCAATGCCAGGAGCATCCAGAATAAGGTGGGTGAACTTGCAGCCTGGGTTGGTACCTGGGACTTCGATACTGTGGCCATTTCGGAGATATGGATAGACAGGAATGGTTATTGCAGGTTCCAGGATTTAGATGTTTCAGTAAGAACAGAGAAGATGGTAAAAGAGGGGGAGGTGTGGCATTGTTGGTTAAGGACAGTATTATAGTTGCGGAAAGGATGTTTGGGAACTCGTCAACTGAGGTAGTATGGGCTGAGGTTAGAAACAGGAAAGGAGAGGTCACCCTGTTGGGAGTTTTCTATAGGCCTCCGAATAGTTCCAGAGGTGTAGAAGAAAGGAGAGCAAAGATGATTCTCGATAGGAGTGAGAGAGACAGGATAGTTGCCATGGGGGACTTCAACTTTCCAAATATTGACTGGGAACACTATACTACGAATACTGTAGATGGGTCAGTTTTTGTCCAGTGTGTGCAGGAGGGCTGCCTGACACAGTATGTAGACAGGCCAACAAGGGGCGAAGCCACATTAGATTTGGTACTGGGTAATGAGCCTGGCCAGGTGTTAGACTTGGAAGTAGGTGAGCACTTTGGTGATAGCGATCACAATTCTGTTATGTTTACTTTATTGATAGAAAGGGATAGGTGTATACCACTGGGCAAGAGTTACAGCTGGGGGAAAGGCAATTACGATGCGATTAGGCAAGATTTAGGATGCATAGGATGGGGAAGGAAACTGCAGGGGATAGGCACATTAGAAATGTGGAGCTTATTCAAGGAAAAGCTACTATGTGTCCTAGATAAGTATGTACCTGTCAGGCAGGGAGGAAGCTGTAGAGCGCGGGAGCCGTGGTTTATGAAGGAAGTGGAATCTCTGGTCAAGAGGAAGAAGAAGGCTTATGTTAGGATGAGATGTGAAGGCTCAGTTAGGGTGCTTGAGGGTTACAGGTAGCCAGGAAAGACCTAAAGAGAGAGCTCAGAAGAGCCAGGAGGAGACATGAGAAGTTGTTGGCAGATAGGAGCAGGGTAAACCCTAAGGCTTTCTATAGGTATTTAAGGAATAAAAGAATGACGAGAGTAAGATTAGGACCAATCAAGGATAGTAGTGGGAAGTTGTGTGTGGAGTCAGAGGAGATAGGGGAAACACTAAATGAATATTTTCAACAGTATTCACTCTAGAAAACGACAATGTTGTCGAGGAGATTACTGAGATACAGCCTACTAGACTAGGTGGGATTGAAGTTCACAAGGAAGAGGTATTAGAAATCCTGCAGAGTGTGAAAATAGATAAGTCCCCTGGGCCAGATGGGATTTATCCTAGGATCCTCTGGGAAGCCAGGGAGGAGATTGCCGAGCCTTTGGCATTGATCTTTAAATCGTCATTGTCTACAGGAATAGTGCCAGAAGACTGGAGGATAGCAAATGTGGTTTCCCCTGTTCATGAAGGGGAGTAGAGACAATCCTGGTAATTATAGACCAGTGAGCCTTACTTCAATTGTTGGTAAAATGTTGGAAAAGGTTATAAGAGGTAGGATTTATAATCATCTAGAAAAGAATAATTTGATTAGGGATAGTCAGCACGGTTTTGTGAAGGGTAGGTCGTGCCTCACAAACCTTATTGAGTTTTTTGAGAAGGTGACCAAACAGGTTGATGTGGTTGATGTGGTGTATATGGATTTCAGCAAGGCATTCGATAGGCTATTATACAAAATGCGGAGTAATGGGATTGTGGGAGATATAGCAGTTTGGATCAGTAATTGGCTTGCTGAAAGAAGACAGAGGGTGGTGGTTGATGGGAAATGTTCATCCTGGAGTCCAGTTACCAGTGGTGTACCGCAGGGGTCAGACTTGGGTCCACTGCTGTTCGTCATTTTATAAACGACCTGGATGAGGGCGTAGAAGGGTGGGTTAGTAAATTTGCAGACGACACTAAGGTTGGTGGAGTTGTGGATAGTGACGAAGGATTTTGTAGGTTACAGAGAGACATAGATAAGCTGCAGAGCTGGACTGAGAGGTGGCAAATGGAGTTTAATGCAGACAAGTGTGAGGTAATTCATTTTGGTCGGAGTAACCGGAATGCAAAGTACTAGGCTAATGGTAAGACTCTTGGTACTGTAGATGAGCAGAGAGATCTCGGTACACAGATCCTTGAAAGTTGCCACCCAGGTTGACAGGGTTGTTTAGAAGGCATACAGTGTTTTAGCTTTTATTAATAGAGGGATCGAGTTCCGGAACATGAGGTTAAGCTACAGCTGTACAAAACTCTAGTGTGGCCGCACTTGGGGTATTGTGTACAGTTCTGGTCACCACATTAGAACATAGAACATAGAACATAGAAGAGTACAGCGCAGTACAGGCCCTTCGGCCCTCGATGTTGCGCCGATCCAAGCCCACCTAACCTACACTAGCCCATTATCCTCCATATGCCTATCCAATGCCCGCTTAAATGCCCATAATGAGGGAGAGTCCACCACTGCTATTGGCAGGGCATTCCATGAACTCACGATTCGCTGAGTAAAGAACCTACCCCTAACATCTGTCCTATACCTACCCCCCCTTAATTTAAAGCTATGCCCCCATGTAATAGCTGACTCCATACGTGGAAAAAGATTCTCACTGTCGACCCTATCTAAACCCCTAATCATCTTATACACCTCTATCAAGTCACGCCTAAACCTTCTTTTCTCCAATGAAAACAACCCCAAGTGCCTCAGCCTTTCCTCATACGATCTTTCTACCATACCAGGCAACATCCTGGTAAACCTCCTCTGCACCCGTTCCAGTGCCTCCACATCCTTCCTATAGTATGGCGACCAAAACTGCACACAATACTCCAGATGCGGCCGCACCAGAGTCTTATACAACTGCAACATGACCTCAGAACTCCGGAACTCAATTCCTCTACCAATAAAAGCCAGTACGCCATATGCCTTCTTCACCGCACTATTTACCTGGGTGGCAACTTTCAAAGATTTGTGTACATGGACACCAAGATCCCTCTGCTCATCCACACTACCAAGTATCCGACCGTTAGCCCAGTACCCCATCTTTTTATTACTCTTACCAAAGTGAATCACCTCACACTTAGCTACATTGAACTCCATTTGCCACCTTTCTGCCCAGTTCTGCAGCTTATCTATATCTCGCTGTAACCTGCCACATCCTTCCTCACTGTCTACAACTCCTCCGACTTTTGTATCATCTGCAAACTTGCTCACCCAACCTTCTAACCCCTCCTCCAGGTCATTTATAAAAATGACAAACAGCAATGGTCCCAAAACAGATCCTTGCGGAACACCGCTAGTGATGGCACTCCAAGATGAACCTTTGCCATCAACTACTACCTTCTGTCTTCTTCCAGCCAACTCCTAATCCAAACCTCCAACTCACCCTCAATGCCATACCTCCATATTTTTTGCAGTAGTCTACCATGGGGAACCTTATCAAACGCCTTACTAAAATCCATATACACCACATCTACTGCTTTCCCCTCGTCCACCTCCTTAGTCACCTTCTCAAAGAATTCAATAAGGTTTGTGAGGCACGACCTGCCCTTCACAAAACCATGCTGACTATCCTTGATCACATTATTCCTATCCAGATGTTCATAAATCCTATCCCTTACAATTCTCTCTAAGATTTTGCCCACAACAGAAGTGAGACTCACCGGCCTATAGTTACTAGGGTTATCCCTACTCCCCTTCTTGAACAAGGGAACCACATTTGCTAGCCTCCAATCTTCTGGCACTACTCCTGTAGACAATGATGACATAAAAATCAAGGCCAATGGCTCTGCAATCTCCTCCCTTGCTTCCCAGAGAATCCTAGGATAAATGCCATCAGGCCCAGGGGACTTATCTATTTTCACCCTTTCCAGAATTTCCAACACCTCTTCTCTACATACCTCAAAGCCATCCATTCTACTTAATTGTGACTCAGTACTCACATTGACAACAATATCCTGTTCCTGATTGAATACTGACGAAAAGTATTCATTCAGTGCCTCCCCAATCTCTTCAGCCTCCACACGCAACTTCCCACTACTATCCTTGACTGGACCTATTCCTACCCTAGTCATTCTAAGAAGGATGTGGAAGCTTTGGAAAGGGTGCAGAGGAGATTTACTAGGATGTTGCCTGGTATGGAGGGAAGGTCTTACTAGGAAAAGCTGAGGGACTTGAGGCTATTTTCGTTAGAGAGAAGAAGGTTGAGAGGTGACTTAATAGAGACATATAAGATAATCAGACGGTTAGATAGGGTGGACAGGGAGAGCTGAAAAATGTGTTGCTGGAAAAGCGCAGCAGGTCAGGCAGCATCCAAGGAGCAGGAGAATCGACGTTTCGGGCATAAGCCCTTCTTCAGGAATGAGAAAGGTGTGCCAAGCAGGCTAAGATAAAAGGTAGGGAGGAGGGAATTGGGGGAGGGGCGTGGGAATGCAATAGGTTGAAGGAGGTTAAGGTGAGGGTGATAGGCCAGAGAGGGGGTGGGGGCGGAGAGGTCAGGAAGAAGATTGCAGGTCAAGAAGGCGGTGCTCAGTCCGAGGGTTGGGACTGAGATAAGGTGGGGGGAGGGGAAATGAGGAAGCTGGAGAAATCTGCATTCATCCCTTGTGGTTGGAGGGTTCATAGGCAGAAGATGAGGCGCTCTTCCTCCAGGCGTCGTGTTGCCATGGTCTGGCGATGGAGGAGGCCAAGGACCTGCATGTCCTTGGCAGAGTGAGAGGGGGAGTTAAAGTGTTCAGCCACGGGGCAGGGAGAGCCTTTTTCCAAGAATGGTGACGGAGAGCACAAGGGGGCATATCTTTAAATTGAGGGGAGATAGATATAGGACAGATGTCAGAGGTAGTTTCTTTACTCAAAGAGTAGTAAGGGTATCGAATGTTTTGCCTGCAACATTAGTAGATTCGCCAACTTTAAGTATATTTAAGTCGTCATTGGACAACCATATGGACGTACATGGAATAGTGTAGGTCAGATGGGCTTCAGATTGGTATGACAGGTTGGCGCAACATCGAGGGCCGAAGGGCCTGTACTGCACTGTAATGTTCTATGTTCTATGTTCTATATACACATAGGGAAGGATAGCAGAGACAAGACAGAAAGAGAGGGAGGGAACAAAAATTGGAAGAGAGAGAGTAATACAAAATGAAAGAGAAGGTAAAACTGAAAAACAGAGACAACATCCTGTGGAATTGACATGTGGGTTGATTTGGGTTGATTAAACATTTGGTTACGTTTTTTTTGCAGAAGTTTCTTATTAATGGTGAAGACTTTAATTGATCCAGGTGAAGACTTGTTACAAGTTGACTACTGCAAGGATTGGTGTTATTCCTGTTAATTTTAAACTAATTTAGTAATTAGGGTAAAGGCTTTGGGAAACTTGTCACCATTTTGAGAACGGGACAAAGACATATGTAAACGTTAACAGCATGAATGTTAAGAAAAGAACAACGTAATCAGATCAGATGCAATAGTGAAGTGAATAGTATTTGACAGGTGATACTAAGTTCCAATAAATACAATGTTTGCATTATATGACACTAATACAAAGCAGATGTATATTGTGTGTTCTAAGTATGATAAGAATATGCATTGTCATAAGTGAGCATGATGCAGCAAATCCTTAAAACGAACAAATAGAGTATTGAAATTGAATGATCTGATGAAAACTAAAGATCAGTAAACTAGCCCTTATACAATGCTTTTATCATGGTCTTGTCAACAATATTATGTCCAGATTTATATTATGATATGTGATAGTAATGGAATTTTCTTGAACATTACAAATATTTCTACTTCACAGTTTAGCTAAAGTGTTTACTTTGTTTTTTGACTTTTATACTGTTGTCTTTATACAAGAAGTATATATTTCAGGGAGATTGAATGGAATAATTAGAATAATGAGTTACTAGTCTATGACTGTTCAAATCCAGGCACATCCTCAAATCAAAGTAAAATGAAATCAAATCTCAGGGCTTTTCTTTCCTTTTGCAAAAGGTTTCGGTCTTTGGAGCAAGTTGTCTGCATGTAGCGTGAATGTAGATTTATTGTGGTATTTGAAGGCTGAACTCTTTCCTTTGCCTGATATTACAGCACATAAAAGAGAAACTGAATACTGGATGATACAAAGTCACTGAGTTCCCCTCACTTTTTCAATGGCATTTGCAGGTCAGAAAGGAATTTCCCTGACATTTTCCTCGAAATTGACTTGGGGTGTTCAAAAGGTTTTTCTCTTTTTGCCAATCTAATAATTTATTTGATGATTGGTAGAATGGGAATGGAGGGTGAACAGGTAACATCATGTTACACAATGACTATGTGAAATATTTACCTGTTTGTTTTTTCCAGTCTGTCAAGTTGCTGTGTGCTCACATTTACTTTTACTTTTACTTCTTAGGTGACAAAAGGCTCAAATTTAGAAGACATTTTTTCCAGTCTTCTTCGGAATTTATCCATTGCTGTTACTGAGGTCAACGTAAACACTGCTGGAAATATCCAAGCTGTGGTTGACATATTGACAAGTATTTCAAATCTAGGTGTCAATGTTACGGAAACAGACATGACGGTAAGAATCAGAATCTTCCAAAAAAGATCTTGGACTTAATGTAGCACTTTTAGTCATTGTGCCCTTTTTTGTATGAAAATGTAATTGTTACATATTTTGACTTGTAATACATAGAGTGAGAGGAATGTCTTTTCCTTTTGATTCACAATGAAGAGAGGCTGTGAAGACACATTTTAGTAATGCAATGGAGTTTCAATTTTCAATGTGCAACTTTGATTGAAAATGAGTTTTCTTTGGCTTGCCAACATCCATCACTGCAGATTCGAGCTTCTCTTCAAAACCTTCACACAGTTTGTTTGAAAATTAACTATAAGATCTAAAAATGATCTATATTGCTGTAACGGAATTTTGTTCTCCAGAATGATTAAACTAAGAACATCTGAGTACGTAAGATCCAGTTCAGTCAGGAACATTTCAATCTCAGCAACGTTAATCCTGGCAAATTTGAAGCATCTTCCTAAACCATGATGGCAGGTTCTCAAGTTGTCATGTATTCTATAGGCGGCACGGTGGCACAGTGGTTAGCACTGCTGCCTCACAGCGCCAGAGGCCTGGGTTCAATTCCCGACTCAGGCGACTGACTGTGTGGAGTTTGCACATTGTCTGCGTGGGTTTCCTCCGGGTGCTCTGGTTTCCTCCCACAGTCCAAAGATGTGCAGGTCAGGTGAATTGGCCACGCTAAATTGCCCGTAGTGTTAGGTAAAGGGGTAAATGTAGGGGAATGGGTGGGTTACGCTTCGGCGAGTCGGTGTGGACTTGTTGGGCCGAAGGGCCTGTTTCCACACTGTAAGCAATCTAATCTAATCTATTATACAATGTAGAACCAGGGAAAAGACTTTGGACCTGATACAGAAAGTAGCTAGCAGAGAATTGGGCTGCAATATTCGTACATTGCATGATGACAGGAAAAATTGACCCAATTGGTACTTCTTTCTTTAGAGTAGGCTGAGAGCTGACCTCATTAAGCTATTTCAAATAACAAAATATACTGTAAATATAGAGAACCTGTTGGGGAGATCAAAAATTGGGTAATCATATAAGATAATAATTAAATGATTTGAGCTTTAATTGATCATGTTGGGCTCAGTATCAGTAACAAAATCAACAAACAGTTAATTGAAGCTTAGTTTTCAGCTAAATTGATGAGCTATGTTGTCCATGAAATAATTGAGTGGAATCTTCCAGATCTGCCAGGAGGGGAGGAGGAACTTAAAGGAAAGCTAAAATTCATAATCTTGTTAGTTGGTTCAAGTTTATCTATTAAACTAGATGGAAGTTTTAGCCAGGTCAGCCTTATCCAAATGTGATTTTTGCAATTGTTTTGTATTGATGAGTATGACATAAATACTCATTAACCATAGCTTGCTGTGGCTTTAAATTCATAAGTACAATCTTATCAGTCAAAAGCAAGAAAAATTCATCTACACAAACCTGGCCATGTATATGAGGCATTTGTCTATGGGGGATAGACTTCCTCCTGGTTGCGATGGTGAGGATACACTGTTTCATGAGACTTCTTCGCTAGCTGGACCCTTCACAACATTGTCTTTCAAGGTCTTCCTTTAGTTGTAAGATTATTGTATATGAATTGCAGGCTGCCCAAACACTCGCACATGAAATACCTCACAGCTATTCTTGTGAGGCCTTTCTATACTCCAAGGATTATCATGTAAGAATTGAAGCCTATCTGGGAAAACTAGCATTTCCAAGTGCGGCAGTTGCTGGCCTGCAATTCAAGGAGTTGGTGATGAGTTGCTGCAGTGCACCTAACTTGTGCATGAGTTCATAGAACATAGAACATTACAGCACAGTACAGACCCTTCAGCCCTTGATGTTGTGCTGACCTGTGGAACCAATCTAAAGCCCATCTAACCATTCTCATCCACACGCCTATCCAATGACCATATAAATGCCCTTAGAGTTGGTGAGTCTACTACTGTTGCAGGCAGTGGGTTCCACGCGTCTGCTACTCTCTGAGTAAATAAACTACCTCTGACATCTGTCCTATATCTATCACCCCTGAATTTAAAGCTATGTCCCCTCATGCTAGCCATTGCCATCTGAGGAAAAAGGCTCTCACTGTCCGCCCTATCTAACCCTCTGATTATCTTATATGTTTCAATTAAGTCACCTCTCAACCTTCTCTCTAATGAAAACAGCCTCAAATCCCTTAGGCTCTCCTCATAAGACCTCCCTCCATGCCAGGCAACATCCTAGTAAATCTCCTCTGAACCCTTTCAAAAGCTTTCACATCATTCCTATAATGCGGTGAACAGAACTGTATGCAGTACTCCAAATATGGCTGCACCAGAGTTTTGTACAGCTGCAACATAATCTCATAGTTCTGAAACACAACCCCTCTACCAATAAAAGCTAACACACCGTATGCCTATCAACCTGGGTGACAACTTTCAAGGATCTATGTACCTGGACACTGAGATCTCTCTGCTCATCTAGACTACCAAAAATCTTACCATTAGCCCAGTTGTTTCCAAAGTGAATCACCTCACATGTTTCCGCATTAAACTCCATTTGCCACCTCTCAGCCCAGCTCTGCAGCTTGTCTATGTCTCTCTGTAACCTACAACATCCTTCTCACTACCCACAACTCTACCAACCTTAGTGTCATCTGCAAATTTACTAACCCAACCTTTTATGCCCTCATCCAGGTCATTTATAAAAATGACAAGCAACAGTGGACCCAAAACAGATCCTTGCAGTATCTCACTAGTAACTGAACTCCAGGATGAATATTTCCCATTAACCATTACCCTCTGTCTTCTTCCAGTGAGCCAATTTCTGGCCCAAACCGCTAAATCACCCTCAATCCCACGCCTCCGTATTTTGTGCAATAGCCTAGCGTGGGGCACCTTATCAAACACCTTACTGAAATTCATATACACCACATCAACTGCTTTACCCTAATTCACCAGTTTGGACACCTTCTCAAACAACTCAATAAGGTTTGTGAGGCATGACCTACCCTTCACAAAATTGTGCTGACTATCCCAATCAACTTTTTCCTTTCTAGATAATTATAAATCCTATCTCTTATAACCCTTTCTAACACTTTATCCACAACTGCAGTAAAACTCCAAGATCTATAATTTTCAAGATTGTTCCTACTCCCCTTCTTGAACAAGGGAGTAACATTTGCTAATCTCCAGTCCTCTGGCACTATTCCTGTTGACAATGAGGACATAAAGATCAAAGCCAAAGGCTCTGCAATCTCCTCCAGGGCTTCCCAGAGAATCCTAGGAGAAATCCCATCCGGCCAAGGGGACTTATCTATTTTTACTTTCCAGAATTGCTAATACCTCCTTCTAATGCAACTCAATCCCATCTAGTCTAGCAGCCTGTATCCCAGTATTCTCCTCGACTACATTGTCTTTGTGAATACGAATGAAAAATATTCATTTAGCACTTCCACTCTGACTCTGACTCTACACACAACGTCCTACTACAATGCCTGATTGGGCCTACGCTTACTCAAGTCATTCTTTTATTTCTGATATATCTAGAGAAAGCCTGAGGGTTTTCCTTGATCCTATCCACCAACAACTTCTCATATCCTCTCCTGGCTATTCCTAGCTCTCTCTCTAACTCTTTCCTGGCTAACTGGTAACTCTCAAGCACCCTGACTGAGCCATCACATCTCATCCTAACATAAGCCGCCTTCTTCCTCTTAACAAGAAATTCAGCTTCCTTAGTAAACCATGGTTCCTGCTCTTGATAACTTCCTCCCTACCTGACAGGTACATACGTATAAGGAAATGCAGTAGCTGATCCTTGAATAAGCTCCACATTTCAAGTGTGTTCATCCCCTGCAGTTTCGTTCCCCATCCTATGTATCCTAAATCTTGCCTAATCACATCATAATTGCCTTTCCCCCAGCTATATCTTTTGCCCTGTGGTATATACCTATTCCTTTCAATCGCAAAAGTAAACATTACGAGATTATGGTCACTATCACCAAAGTGCTCACCTACCTCCAAATATAACACCTGACTGAGTTCATTACCCAGTACCAAATCTAATGTGACCTCCTCCCTTGTTGGCCTGTCTACATACTGTGTCAGGAAACCCTCCTGCACGCATTTGACAAAAACTGACCCATATAAAATAGTTGAACTATAGTATTCCCAGTCAATATTTGGAAAGTTAAAATCCCCCATAATAACTACCCTGTCACTCTCGCTTCTATCAAGGATCATCTTTGCTCTCCTATCCTCCACATTTCTGGATCTATTTGGTGGCCTACAGAAAACTCACAACAGGGTAACCTCTCCTTTCCTGTTTCTAAACTCAGCCCATATTACCTCAGTAGATGAGTTCTCAAATGTTCTTTCTGCAAACGTAATACTGTCCCTGACTAACAGTGCCATACCACCCCATCTTTTACCATTATCTCTGTTATTCCTGAAACATCTAAATCGTTGAACCTGCAATAACCATTTCTGTCCCTGCTCTACCCATGTCTCTGAAATGGCCACAAGATCGAAATCCCAGGTATCAACCCATGCTGCAAGTTCACCCACCTTATTCTGGATGCTCTTGGCATTGAAGTAGACACACTTCAAATCAACCTCTTGCTTGCTGGTGCTTTTTTACGATCTTGAAATCTTAGTTCCGACTTCATTACTCTCAATCTCCCGTATGCTTGAACTATAATTTAGTTCCCATCCCCCTGCTGAATTAGTTTAAACCCACCCAAACAGCATTAGCAAATTTCCCCCCAGGATATTGGTACCCCGCTGGTTCAGATGAAGACCATCCTGTTTGTAGAGGTCCCACCTACCCCAGAAAGAGCCCCAATTATCCAGGAATCCAAAACTCTCCCTCCTGCAACATCCCTGCAGCCATGTGTTCAACTCCTCTCTCTCCCTATTCCTCACCTCGTTAGCACCTGGCACGGGCAACAAACCAGAGACAACAACTCTGTTCATTCTAGCTTGAAGCTTCCACCCGAGCTCCCTGAATTTCTGCTTTAAATCCCCATCTCTTTTCCTACCTATGTCATTGTGCCTATGTGGAATACAACTTGGTGCTCCTCCCCCTTCCCCTCAATGATCCCAAAAACATGATCTGAGACACCACGAACCCTGGCACCTGGGAGGCAACACACCAACCGTGAGTCTCTCTCGTTTCCACAGAACCTCCTGTCTGTCCCTCTAACTATGGAGTCCCCAATGACTAATGCTCTGCTCCTCTTCCAATTATGAGCAACAGGGACAGAATCTGCTCCAGAGACCTGTGCCCCATTGCTTACCCCTGGTAAGTCATCACCCTCCCCAATAATATCCTAAACAGTACACTTGTTGTTGAGGGGAATGGCCATGGGGTTCCCTGCACTGCCTGCCGGTTCCCTTTCCACCCCCTACCCAAATATAAAGCCTCACTTACTTAGCAGTCCCATGTCCGCTCCTGCTCAGTGTACACTCCGCTTTTGTATCTTTTAAAATTTACCTTCCTGTCAGTCCTCTGGTCTTTGCTGTTGCTCCTCCCACACCAACTGCCACTGGAAAAATGAAGAACACTGAACTCCCGAGAAAAGCTTTTATATCTCTTAAAATCTCTTCAAGTTCCTGCATATCTCAAATGTCCCAATGTATATGACATGAAACAGAAAACGAAAAGCACATTGCGATATTACTCAGTTAAGGACAACAGGCAGAAATAAAATATTCACCACAGACTAAAGGCTTCTGTGCTATAATCTCTTTTAACATTGATATCCTAACCAAGTTGAAATAATGTATTCAACTCAGAGCTGAAGGGCAACATGCATATAGGTCATCATTTTCCCACCGTGGACATCCTGCTGGTATCTGCAAGACATAAAGTGAAAAAAGACATTGTAGTTTTCGGTTAGATATAGTGAGCATTGAATGACACTGTCAATGGGATAATATGAGAGTTACTGTGGAATAATGAATGCTGCTTACTCAGTTACATAGAGCCATCGAGACTAGGATTAGGAGTGGGCTATTTCACTATTTGGGCCTGCTGTGCCATTCGGTATGATCATAACTGGTGATAAACTTGGCACCCTGCTCCTGCTTTCGACCCCTACCCTTTGATCCCTTTAAACCTGAGGATTATATCTAACTCCTTCTAAAAACATTCTATGTTATGGCTTCAACCATAACTTGCTATAGTCAATAATTCCACAGCTTCACTTTTCACTCTTTGGGTGAAGACATTTCTCCTCCTCTCAGCCGTAAATTGCTCACCATGCATCCTTAGATTCCTGGCCTGGATTCTTCACTCAATGGGAATATCCTTCCTGAGCATACCATGTCTAGTTCTGTTAGAATTTTATAAGTTTCTGTGAGATTCCTCACCTCCAACTCCACTTGTTCGTGTAAGCTCTAGTGAATAAAGTACTAACCAGTCCAGTTTCTCTTCAGCTGTCAATCCTGCCATCCCAGCAATCAGTCTGGTGAATCTTTGTTCCCCCAGAGCCAGAATGTCCTTCTTAAGATAATGAGACCAAAACTGCACACAATATTCCAGGCGTAGTCCTGCCAAAGGCCTGTGCAATTGCTACAAGTCATCCCTGCTCCTTTCTCAGATAATCCACCTTCTTGCTTTTACTCACAAACTGGATAACCTTACATTTATCCACATTATGCTTCATCTGCCATATATTTGTCCACAAACTCAATTTGTCCAAATCACGCTGATGACAAGTCGTGGATGTCTCAGCATCCCCGCAGGATTGATCTCCGCCCTCTCCTGCAAGGGGCAAGATTTTCTCCTCATAGGAGGTGAAGAACCTGATGTCAGGCCCTCCACCATCTGTCCTTGCTCTTTGTGCTCTCTTGTGAGCTCTCTTCTCCTGAAATAAGAGAAAAGGAAGGGTTGAATGAAGTAAAAATGGATGGCATATCTGTTAGTCCTAATGCAGGTGGAGGAAGGTTCGTGAGATGGCCGGAATGGTTGAGTAGGGCACAAGGGCAAGAGATTGAGTTAGGAACAAGATGGAGTGGAATAAAAAGGTAACGGAGAGAGTGAACATGAGGTAGCAGAGAAAAGATTGTGGCATTTACCCTGACGGAGTGTGGAAGATCATTGACCTTTTTGTCTCACCACTGGCTGTTTCCCCATGTTGGGGAGATGGGACTGATCCAGGTGATTACCTCAGAAACCACTGCCAGGATGCGATGACATGGCCTCCTCTGCCAATTCCAGGAAAGAGGAGACCTGTCCACTAGGACCTCCATGTCTCTATTGGAGAATCATGGTGTCACCATGCCCATAGTTTTGGTTTCATTGCCATTGCCATTAAGGAGGCTTTGGAGTGCCATTGCTTGTTCAATTGTATAGTAGTCCGTTTACTGTGGTGTGGATAGTAGGGATGCTGGTCTTCCAGCAGATACCTGGAAAGTAGTGAGTTGATCCTGGAACAACATGTGGGACTGAAATCAGATGTGAGGAGCTCCACAGGGGCAGAGTCAGTCATTAACGGGGTAAGATGCAGTAATAGATCTTGTGGGGAGAAGCCCTTTCGAAAACTCAATACAGCTTATGCTTCACCACATAAAGAAAGATTCTCCATCCCACACAGCTATGGAGGCTTAGTCATTGAGTATGTTCAAGGTAGAATTTCATACCATTTTGGGTGTTAAGGAAATTACAGAATACAGGGATGATGTAGGAAAGTGGAGTTGAAGAAGATGAAGCATGGAAGGTTCAAAGCGAAGCTGTCCAGTTTTGACTTTATTGGTTCTGTTGGGTTTTTTTGGCTTTATTTGAGAGGCATAAAATTGCATGGAACAACTGCTCCTTCTCTGCACGCCAGTTTTGTCTGTTCATAGGTTCAAGTGTGAACCTTTCATCCATTTTCTGAGGCCAAAAATAAATTGATTTTCTGTGATTGTGAAATTGGATATTTAATTAATAACACTTTTTTTGAATTTTCAGCATTTCTTGAAAACAGTAAGCGAAGTTCTCTCTTCTCAATCAATAGAAGCTTGGAGGAATATTACAGCTGTAAATGGCCACAGCGCTAGTTCCCAATTATTAAAGTCAGTGGAAAATTTTAATATACACTTCAGAATGCAGAATGACACATTTATCAAGACAGAAATAAACCTTGTCTTCAAAGCCTATAGAAATCGCAGACGGTTTATTGATGAAACCTTTCATAATATCTCTGCAGAATATTCCAATTTAAGTGCGAATGTATTCATTTCCTCAGACGAGTTTAAAGATAAGCCAAATGCCACAGTCATTATTGTTGCGTATCCAGTATGGATTGATATTTTACCCAATACCACAACTTTTGATGGAAATTTTTTGATTAATAGTCTCGTCCTGACATTAAACATTAGTAAACCTATTAACGTCAAGATGACCTTCTCACCAAGAAATCGCACACTAGATTTCAACACTGCAGTGTGTGGCTTTTGGGATTTTACAGGCAGGGGTGCATGGAATGATACTGGCTGTAAGTCTGAAATCAACGAAGAAAATATAACATGTCACTGTGACCATTTCACATCCTTTTCAATTTTAATGTCCCCTGATACCAAAGACAGCCCTGCTTTGAATTATATCACCAGTATCGGAGTTGCCATCTCAATCGGAAGTTTACTAATCACTATTATTATAGAAGCCATAGTGTGGAAGCATGTGACCAAAAATAAAACCTCATACATTCGCCATGTTGGAATTCTGAATATTGCAGTAAATCTGCTGGTCGCTGACGTATGGTTCATTGTGGCTTCAGCTGTAGAACCAGGAACACGGGCTTGCACAGCTGCTACTTTCTTCATTCATTTTTTCTATCTTGCCTTATTCTTCTGGATGTTAACCCTGGGCCTGCTGCTTGCCTATCGTTTACTATTCCCTTTCCATGATCTCAGCAGATCAGTTATGATGGGAATATCATTTGCCGTTGGTTACCTGCCTCCATTGATAATCTCGATCATCACAATCGGAGTTACCTTTCCAAGAAACAGTTACACCAGAGAAGGTGCCTGCTGGCTCGGCTGGGAGACCGAATACCCTCTGCTTGCATTTGTTATACCTGCATTGGTTATAATCGCAATCAATGTCATCATTTTGTTTATAGTCATTTTTAAGTTGCTGCGACCAACAATTGGGGATAGATCCAGAGCCAATAATCAGGAGAGAGAAATGTTCAAACGGATCGTGAGAAGTGTTGCTGTGCTAACCCCAATCCTTGGACTCACCTGGGCATTTGGAATACCAACCTTTCAACAAGGTTCCCCTGTTGCTTTCCATTATATATTTACAATTCTCAATGCTTTTCAGGTATGTGTCAATTATGTTTTATAACTTTTGACTTCCAGCTGTTTGGTTAACTCATTTGTGCACAGGAATTCAGATTAAGCAACATTCAACAACTAAACATGCTCCATAGGTTCATTACTTTCTGTGTCATTCCTTAAGATGTAATTTTATAGCTAACTGAATGAAAGCAAAGTCCAGTATAAGATCAGCCCATAATATCATATAAAGCATTAATCAACAAAAGAAACTTACATAGGTTTATAAATTCTTGTGTTACCACTTAACATACAAATCTGGAAATAAGAAAAGTCTAGCATCAACTCAGCCCAATTCAGCGAGCATAGCAGAAATGTTAGTTTTCTTGACAATTATTCTCGATGATCAATAGATGAGCTGGAGTATCACTATTTGATATGAGATTTAACTGTACAGCATCTTTCGCATTGTGAGAACAACTCTAAGTGCTTATAAATTAATGTTTAAAGTGTAATTATTGCAAAATGGGCAAAAGCTTTATTCTAATCTTCCATAGATCTCTTTTGAGGCTGCATTTTTTAAACTTTTAATACGAGACTGCATTTATAAAACCTGGGAAGATTTGGTTTGTGTGTTATGGGTGATAAAATCTTGATCTTTTGGTGTGCATAATTTTATCACAGTTAGATCAGAGGAAGTCTTTGTTTACTGAGTAAAACTTCCATGCTGCATAAAGGACATTGATGAATGCACCTATGTCTGATTTAACCAAATGGGGCTAAGAGTCAAACAACTAAGTTGCTGCAGACAACTGGTTCAATAATTATAATATAATGGTGAATGTGCTATCTTGGATTTGAGTAGCTTTTGGGAATTTTGGGCTCAGGAAATCAACTGCTAAAAACAGATACAGAGGATGGGATAGTCATCAGCACGACTTGTGGGAAAGGAGAAACAAAGTGCTTCCTTTGAACCCCTCCTGCCTGTCACCTTCAGATCCTCTCCTCCTCATTATTTCCTAATAAACTTACCACCACAGCAAAATGTTTATTATCTTGCACTCTACTGACCAGTATTCTGAAATTCTGGGATACTAAGTGGGCGGCACGGTGGCATAGTGGTTAGCACTGCTGCCTCGCAGCGCCAGAGACCCGGGTTCAATTCCTGCCTCAGGCGACTGACTGTGTGGAGTTTGCACGTTCTCCCCGTGTCTGCATGGGTTTCCTCTGGGTGCTCCGGTTTCCTCCCACAGTCCAAAGATGTGCAGGTCAGGTAAATTGGCCATGTTAAATTGCCTGTAGTGTTAGGTAAGGGGTAAATGTAGGGGTATGGGTGGATTGCGCTTCGGCGGGGCGATGTGGACTTGTTGGGCCGAAGGGCCTGTTTCCACACTGTAAGTAATCTAATCTAATCTAAACCTCTCATGTCTCAGAAATTGTTCCCCATCAGACCCTCTTTTAAGATATTTCAAATCAACCTGTAGAGAGATGTTAATACACCCCTCTGGAGTAGATAAAACTTGAATCCAGACCTTCTGGTGCAAGACAGGGTCACTACTACTGCAGTGCAAGAGAATTGTATTGAATTGAATTTAATTCATTGTCACGTGTACCGAGGCACAGTGAAATGCTTTGTGTTGTGAGCAATGCAGACAGACCACAGAGTTAAATAGCAAAGATATGTAAATAATAGGTAAACAGCGGCAAAAACAAAAACACAGGTACAGGCGAATGTTAAGAGTTTGTGAGTCCATTCAGTATTCTAACAGCAGTAGGGTAGAAACTGTTACGAAACCAGCTGGTGCGTGTGTTCAGGCTTCTGTACTTCTCCCCAATGGTAGGGGTTGTAGCAAAACATTGCCAGGGTGGGATGGGTCTTTAAGAATACTGACGGCCTTTGCTTGACAGCGGGCCTTGTAGATGGATTCTGTAGATGGGAGGTTGACCTTTGTGATTGTCCGGGCCAAGTTCACCACTCTCTGGAACCGTCTCCCATCTTGAATGGTACAGTTGCCATACCGGGTAGTGATACATCCAGACAGAATGCCCTCGATGGCGCACCTATAAAAGTTGGCAAGGGCATTCGCCATCATGCCAAATTTCCTCAGCTGCCTGAGAAAGAAGAGACGTTGTTGGGCCTTTGTAACCAGTGCGTCCACATGAAGAGTTCAAGAAAGCTTGTTGTGGATGACCACTCCCAGGAGCTTGACACTCTCCACTCCTTCCACCTCTGTGCTGTTAATGTGTAGAGGGGCATGAGTAACATCCCACCGAAAGTCAACAATGAGTTCCTTGGTTTTGCTGGATTTGAGAGCTATGTTGTTCTCAGTGCACCATTTTTCCAGGTCTTCCACCTCCTGTAGTCTTTTTCATTGCCATCTGAGATGTCATCAGCGAACTTGTAAATGGCAACAGACTGGTATATGGCAATGCAGTCATGGGTATACAGTGAGTACAGTAGGGGGCTGAGTTCGCACTCCTGTGGGGGCTCCAGTGTTGAGTGTTAGTGAGGATGAAATATTGCCCCCAATCTTCACTGATTGTAGCCTGTGGGTCAGGAAACTGAGGATCCAGTTGCAGAGAGTGGGGCTTAGTCCAAGATCACTAAGTTTAGTAATCAGTCTCGAGGGGATAATAATGTTGAAGGCTGAACTGTAGTCAATGAGTAGGATTCTTATGTAGCTGTTCTTGGTGTCAAGATGTTCTAGGGAGGAGTGAAGGGCAAGTGATATAACATCTAACGTGATCCGATAGGCAAATTAGAGTGGGTCAAGAGTAGTGAGGATGCTGGAGTTGATTAATGCCATGACCAGCCTTTCAAAGCACTTCATGACCACTGAAGTTAGGCCCACTGGCCGGTAGTCATCGAGACATGCTGCATGAGTCTTGTTAGGCGCAGGGATGATGTTGGCCCTCTTGAAACAGACAAGGACAGTGGCATGCTGCAGGGAAAGGTTGAAGATGTCTGAGAAGACCTCTACCAGGTGATCTGCACATGCTCTGAGTGCATGGCCTGGTACTCCATCTGATCCTATTGCTTTCCTTGGATTCACATGAAGGAAAACTGATCTGACCTCTGACGCAGTGACTGTTGGATAGATTCGTTAGGACTTGTCGGAATAGGTGTTACCTCTCCACTGAAATTCTGCTCAATGTGAGCATAGAAGGTGTTGAGATGATCTGGGAGAGATATGTCATCATCTGCTATCTTGAAATGTTTCTTTTTATGAACCTGTGATGTCATTCAGTCCTTGCCATAGTCGCTTGGTATCTGTCTGGGTCTCTAGTTTGGATCGGTATTGGTCCTTGGCTATAGTAATTTTTAAAAGCATGCTATTAAGTTAAAGAGTGTAGAACGATTATAAGAAATAGGAAACCTAGATCTGCACTCAGGAGCTCTCAAGGAGTCAACCATCCATCAGACCCAATATTTTATAACTGCTTATAATTGTAAAAATACCCACCAGCAGCTTTTCCTCATTCGGTTTCAGCCTCCCACTGTTCTGAGGTACCAAGTTCCCTCACTTATCAGATTTACATGCACTCATAGATCTGATGAGATCTCAGTAATCACTTCAACATGTGATCAATGTGGAGCTTTCCCATAGGTAAAATACATGGAAACTTGCCTTGTATCTTAGGTAACAGGCATGTTTGATTAACTGTCACCTTCCATTCTTGGAGTATGAAGGATCACAAAGGTGTTTTTGCATCTCCAGACTTCATCCTTCTCACTGTCCTTAGCATCTTTCCTCCTAAGTATCTGCAGAGTCCCTCCTTCTTATTATCTCCAGACCCACAACTGACTATACCCAGACTGCCTACTCCTTACTATCTTCAGGTTACCCCATCCCACTCTTATCCCCAGTGTCTCACTATTTTTTATTCATGCATTTGGAAGTGGGTATCATTGACTAAGCCGTTTGTTACCTATCCCTAGTGGCTCGTGAGAAACTGATGGTGAGTGGCCTGCCTTCTTGGATCATTGAAGTTAATTTGTTTGGCATTTGAACACTGACTTCCTTCCAAAACGTTGTACCAGATCTGTGTGAATAGTAGAGCTTCTCATCAGGTGTAATAACATATTTTAACTTGCTTTGTCAAGAATTAACCCCTTATTAATCATACTGTATCATGACACTATGTTACTCTGTTTGATGGGGAGATTTCGCTGCAAGATTTCAAGTCTTTGACTTGCTCAAATGTATTTACATGATTAGTCCAGTTGCTTCTAGTCATTAGTAACCACCAAGATGTTGATAGTGGGGGAATGACTATGCCAATAAATGTGAAGAGGCAATTGTTCGATTTTCTTTTATTGGAGATGGTCAATGTCTTGCACTTGTCACCTGTCAGCCCTAAACTGGATGTGATCAGATCTTGTTGCATTTTGACATGGACTGGTTCAATATTGAGGAGTCATGGATAATACTGAATATTTAGCAATCATCAGCGACTGTCCTCACTTCTAACCTTATGATGAAGGGAAGGTCATGAATAAGGTAACTGAATATGGTTGGGCTTATGATACTACCCTGAGGAATTCCTGCAGTCCTGGAGCTGAGGTGACTGACCTCCAACACTGCAACCATCTTCCTTTGTATGAAATGTGTCTCAAAATACAGAGATTTCCTCCTGACTGTCATTGATCCAGTGTTGCCATGAGTCCTTGAAGCTACACTTGGTCAAATGTGGACTTAATATCAAGAAATGTGGCTCTCACTTTATTTCTGGAATTTACCTCACTGTCCATGTTTGAACTAAGTTAGTAATGAGGTCAGAAGCTGAGTAGCCTTGGAAGAACCAAAAATGAGCATCAGTGAACAGGTCATTGCTATAGAAGTGTTGTTTGATAGCATTGTTGATGAAACTTTCTACCTCTTCCCATTGGTCAAGAGTGGCCTCATGGGGCAGTAATTGGCTGGTCTGGATTTATTCTAATTTTGCATTTTTTTGTATGGGACAAACCTGGGCAATTGTACATATCATTCAATAGAGGTTAGTGTAGTAGCTGTACTAGAAAAGCTTAGCTAGTGTTGGAGCAGGTTCTGGAGCATGCATGTTCAGTACTACGTCTAGAATGTTGTCAGGACCTGTAGCCTTTGCTGTATCCAGTGCCTTCAGCTATTACTTAATATCATGTGAAATAAATTGGATAGACTGAAGACTGACAACTGTGACACTGGAAATATCTGAAGGAGGCCAGGATGGATCATCCACTTGGTAGTTCTTGCTGAAAATTGTTGCAAATGCTTCAGCCTTATCTTTTGCCCTGACGTATTGAGCTATCCCAGTTTTGACAGTGGGGAAAATTATAGAACCTTCTTCATCCTTGAATTGTTTAATTGTCCACCGCCGTTCACGACTAAATATGGCAGACTGCAGAGCTTGGGTCTGATCTATTGATTGATGAATTATTTATTCCGGTCAATGATCTGCTATTCATGCTGCTTGACATGCACAGCTTCCTGTAGTGTAGCTTCACCAGGTTAACACCTCATTTCTAGGTAAGCTGCTCCTGGTATGATTGCCTGCACCCTTTACTGATTAGCTTGCTGGCAGTAGTAAAATCGGGATATGCCAGGCCATGAGGTTACACATTGTAATGGAGTGCAGTTTTGTGACTGCCAATGGCCCATGGCTCCTCACAAATGCCCATTCTTGAGCTGTTCTAAATCTGTTCGATTTGGCAAGTTGATAATGTCTAATAACATGATGGAGAGTATCTTCAATGTGTAGGCAAAACCTTGTCTCCACAAGGGCTGTATGGTGGTCAGTCTTACTGACACTGTGATGGACAGATGCAGCTGTAGTAGACAGATTGGTGATGATGAGGGCAAGTATATTTTTTCCCTCGTGTTAATTCTCTGCCACAACCCCAGTCCAGCAGCTATATATTTTAACACTTAACCAGCTCGGTCAGTAATGGTGTTGCCAAGTCATTATTGCTGATCGATATTGAGGTCCCCTTACCAGAGTATATTCTGCACCATTACCACCCGTAGAGTGGTGTTCAAGATAAAACTGTATAGATTCATCAGCTGATGGCTGATGGTATATGGTGATCAACTGGAGGTTTCCTTGCCCTTCTTTGACCTGATGCCATGTGACTTCATAGGTTCAAAGATCAAAGTTCAGAACTCCCATGGCAAATCCATACTTCCTGTTGTACCACTATGTTACCACTGCTGATTGGTCTCTCCTGCCAATGGGACAGGACATAGCTAGGGATAGTGGTGATGGTTTTTGGGGCATTATATGAATCTGTGAGTATGATGATGTCAGGCGATTGATTGACTAATCTGTGAAATGGCTTTTCAAGTTTTAGCACAAACTACATATGTTGGTAAGAAGAAACACGTAGGGCTAATAGGGCTGAATCTGTCACTGTCATTTCCACAGTTGATGGCAAGTGATCTGTTTGGTTTCATTCCTTTTAAGTATATTCATGAGTTTGGTACAACTGAGTGGCTTTCAGAGGTCAACCACATTGCTGTAGGCCAGACCAGGAATGGACGACAGTTACCCCTTCCCTATCAGAAATTAGTGAACCAGGTGCGTTTATACAATAATCAACAATGGTTTCATGGTCAGAATGAGACTTCAATTAAGATTTCATCTCCGGGATTTTAAGATGAATGCTAAGAGCAAAATCTGGGTTGCTAGTCCAGTGACAACACCAATACTACATTCTCCAATCCATCCCTTTTCCTTGTGATCTTTAGAGACTCTCCACCTCCCCAAATCCAGTTCTCTTTTCACTAATTCTGGACTCCCCTTTGAATGCTGTCCCTTCATATTCAGAATCTCACTCCCTGTGATATACAGCTCCCATCTTTCTTGTATCCTCTGGACCTTCCTCCATTCAATCTCCTGCTTCCTCTGTGTGATTTTCAAACCTCAGTCTGTTTGATCCTTTCCCTTGTGATCTCTGCAGTTTTCTCCACCCAACTCCAGTCCCCTTTCCCCTTGACACCACTGCATGATATCTGCAACCCCCTCCCCCAACACACTGTGACACTGGTGCCTGCTCTCCATTGTTGATCTTTGTTGCTCTTCTCTATGCAATCTCAAGAGACCCTTCCCACATCTTCCAGAACCTAATTCTCCTCTTGCCATTTCTGGATTCCTTTCATGCAGTTTTCACTCTCTTCCCTTTGATTTCAGACCACATTACAAATTTCACACCTTATCCATTCTCCATACCCACCTCCTGCTAAATCAAGGAAATGTTGCTAGGAAAGCTTTCAGGAGATAATTCTTTCGGCATCAGTGATTATAATTACTAATACGTAACAGGGCAGAATAGAAGGTATAGAAAGATTGCAGTGCAAGTTACAGAATGGGATAAGGCCACAAAAAGTCTGAAATCACAAAAAGAAAAGAAAAGCATCTTAACAACCTTCTGCAGTTAAAGGTAACAGAATTGGATTCATCAGTATGTTGGTTTAAAAGCAGCCACGCAACACATTTAACATTGTTCTTCAGACCAGAAATTTGCTCTGATAAGCATATTGTTTAAAAGAAACCTCTGCTTTTAGCTTCTATTTTAATCTGAATAAACTGTTGACAAATAATAATTGTTAATGTAATTATTACAAAAAAGTGTTTGCAATTAATTAAAATATCTATTGGTTAACTGCTTCAGAATTATCTTTTTTTAGGGATTCTTCATTTTGGTCTTCGGGACATTCATGGATAATAAGGTGAGCCACAGATGCCATTTCCACCAGTTTTGTGATATTTCTGTTTTCACTTCACCTCATGGTATGCCTTCCTTTGCTGTTAACTTAGGTACGAGAAGCCATGCTGAAGAAGATTTCAATGGGAGGATTTTCTTCCATAGCTAAGGTGAGGTTATGAAAAATAAGAATGACATCTCGCATTAGCATCAGAAAGAGAAAAGATTAGTTTAGATTCCCTACTTTATAGAATCAGGCCCTTTGGCCCAACAAGTCCACACCAACCCTCTGAAGAGTAACCCACCCAGACCCATTCCCCTACCCTATATTTACCCCTGACTTGGCAATTTAGCATGGCCAATTCACCTAACCTGCACATCTTTGGATTGTGGGAGGAAACCCACGCAGACACAGGGAGAATGTGCAAACTCCACACAAACAGTTGCCCAAGGCTGGAATCGAACCCAGGTCCCTGGGGCAGTGAGGCAGCAGTGCTAACCAGTGAGATACCGATCACTCTGTGCTTTTTAAAGTAACTGCTTAGTTTCCCTATAATTTCTTTGTTCTCCACAATAAATTATCCTGTCCGTCCACTCACTGTTCCACATTTGTGGATATCATAGAGTCACCAGAGGTTGGAATTAAACGTGATCACTGGCACTATGAGGCAGCAGTGCTAACCCCTGAGTTACAGTGCCACCTCCTAGACTACACCTCCTCCCACCCTACCTCCTTTAAAAGCACCATCCCTTATTCCCAATTCCTCTGTCTCCGCCTCAGACCAATTCCACCTCAGAAAATCCCAGATGGCCTCGTTCTTCCACAATCACAACTGCCCTTCCCACATGGTTGACAATGTCCTCCAGCGCATCTCCGCCACTTCACATACCACCGCCCTTGAACACCACCCCTCCCAATGCAAGAAGGACAGAACCCCCTAGTCCTCACCTTCCACCCCCGAACCTCCACATACAAGGCATCATCCTCCGCCACTTCCGCCACCTCCAAATGGATCCCATCACCATAGATATACTTCCCTCCCCACCCCTATCAGAGTTCCAAAAAGACCGACTCCCTTGTCAGGTCCACATACCCCACCAGCCCACACCCCACTCCTGGAACCTTTCCCTGCCACCCACACCACTCCCCCCACTTCCGTCAACGATCCTTCCACATCTGTCACCTGTACCTCTCCCAATGTCATCTACTGCATCCATTGCATCCGGTGTGGTCTCCTCTACATTCGCGAGACAGAACGTCTTCTTGTGGATCATTTCAGAGAACATCTCTGGGACACCCACACCCACCAACCCAACCGCCCCGTGGCTGAACACTTCAACTCCCCCTCCCACTCCGTCAAGGACATGCCGCTCCTGGGTCTCCTCCACCACCAAGCTGTTATAACCTGATGCATGGAGGAGGAACGCCTTATATTCCGCCTTGGGACCCTGCAACCACACGGGATAAATGTGGAATTCACTAGCTTCCTCATTTCCCACCCAAAATTATCCCAGCCCCAAGCCTCCAATCTGGCACTGCCCTACGGACCTGTCCTTCACTCCCCCCTCTGATCTATCACCTTTTCCCTTCCTTCATTCACCTACCGCTTTCCCAGCTACCTCCCCACAACCCCACCCTCCCCATCCTATTTATCTCTAGGCCCCGACCCACAAGCCTCATTCCTGATGAAGGGCTTATGCCCAAAACATTGATTCTCTTGCTCCTCAGGTGCTTCCCGACCTGCTGTGCTTTTCCAGCCCACACTCTTGACTCACAGTGCCACCCCCAGGCTGCATACTGGTTATTTTGTGAGATATGCTCCCAGTGAGCACTGATCTTGATCAGAACACTACAGAGAAATGGGAGAACAGGAATAAAAATTAGAAGTGATTAAGCAAAGACTGCTGCATATATTCATACTGATAATTTTTTATTTTTCAGTTACCATCAAGTTCGTCTGGTGCAAAGCCTTCCTCAACACCTCATCATTCATTTCGTTCTAGAAAGAGTGAGTATAGCAATGAAATTAAACAAAAGTAGACCCAGTTCCATGATAAAAGTTATTCCAAAAATATTTTATCATATTAACTGTAATTTATTGGCTATGACTGAAGGGAAGAGTTTTGTTCTGTGATCAAATTGGACCTGAATTTTAATTGCCACAGCATTTCTAGTGGGAAACTGCATTTGAGTTCATTCTCTGCCCCCATGCACCAGAGGAAAGCCTGGTAGATTTGAATGGCCAAGCCTTATTTAAAACACTCACTTATTTCCTGAATGAGTGTCTGCTAGAAGCTGCCCTTGATGTTAAGTAGATGCAAGCTTGGTTATCAGAGCTGTCTTCTGGGAGTTCCTATGATCAAGAAGGATTAGAGGGTAATGATCACAAGTCTGTTGCACACCTACTTCTTCTGACCATTGCAAAGGAAAATTCAGACTCCTGGCTTTCAGGAGTGTCTCTGTCTTCATAAGTGTTTCTGCCCATAGTTGAAGAGCTGCTTTCACATCCTTGTTTCACTTGCCAAACACAGTCGGCCATCAGTATTATGGATGTGACAGTAAATCACTTTGCAGCGATTAAGTAGGGCTTCTGCCTCATTTCAGCCAGTTTGTTTGCAAAATCAGAAATGATGAAGATCTGAGTGAGTAAATAACCTACTCCTTTCTAGCTGCTGGGTCAAACTGGGGAAAAGAGATGAACAGATGGTGCACCTTACATATTTATTGAATGAATCAGAAAATGTTGCTGCATCCATACATTTTAAAAATGCTGGTAATATGCTGAAACTACCAGTCAGCATGACATCGTCGGACATGTAAAATAAAATACAATTTTAAACGTTAAGGACTTGAGTCAAGTAAATGCAAAATTATATTCTAATGATGAAGGTCTTAAGATAATATTAAGATAAAAGAATCCTGAAGACAGCAAAGGCTGGATTTTTCAGATGACAGCGTTTCCTGCACTGCTATTCAAGAAGGTGGTGTGATACACATCTTCTTTAGTGCTGGCTGCATATTAGCAGTTTAATGCAAGGAAGCCATGAAATGGATAAGGGGGAGTTTTATTCCCCATTGGAAAAGAAAGCTCCTTTAGAGAGCTCCCAGGCAAACAGCGTGCTCGCTGCAGTACAGTTCCAACAGTGTCTGGTTTGAGCAGTAGCCACTGTGGGTACCACAGCCAGAATCCGAAGCATAGGACATTCTGGAAAATGGATCAAAGTACATCCAAAGTATGACAGGGCTTAACAAAAGGGTTTAAATGAGGGAAGTGAGGCGGTTTCTGGTGCCGAGGATAGGTCTGAGCTCCTAAGAATTAGACTTAAAAAGTGAATGATCTTGGGGTGAAAAGTAAGATGTCTTACATGAACATATGAACAGATAGGCCACTCAGCCCTTCGAGCCTGCTCCACCATTCAAGGAGATTGTGGCTGATCTGATTTTAACCTCAACTTTACATCCTTCAATACCCCCAGTAGTCTTTCATCCTCCTGGTAATCAAGAATATTATTACCTCGGCTTTAAACATATTTTAAAATTCTGCATCCTCTGCCTTTTGAGGAAGAGATTTTCAAATATCCTCAACTCACTAAAAAACAAAAATGTTTCCTCAACTTGCCTTAAATGGACTCTTCCATATGTTTAATCTATGATCCGTAGCTCTAGATTTTTCCACAAAAGAACACATCCTTTCCACATCCAGCTGGTCAAGACCCCTCAGGATCTTATATACTTTAAGGCAATGCTAACTTTTCTAAACTCCAGAATGTACAGGTCTAGCCTGTCTAGCTTTTCCTCAAAAGGTAATTCACCTGTTCCAGGTAAAAGTCCAGTAAATCATTTCTGAACTGCCTGAAAGGCATTGTCATCATTCTGTGATCAGTACTGTATGTATACAGTACTCCAGGTACAGTCTCATCAAGGGCGTGTCTAACTGAAGGATAACCTCCTTACTCTTGCATTCATTGCCGCTCATGATAAAACTAAACATGTATAGAGCCACACAGCATAAAAACAGGTCTTTCAACCTGCCGTGTCTGTACTGACCAATAAACACCAGACTACTTTAATCTCATTCACCTGCACTTGATCCATACCCTGGCATTTTAGCTGCTCATTGTAATGCTTCTTTAAAACTACCCGAGTACCTATCTCCACCATCCTCTAAGGCATCACATTCCATTTTTCTACCACCCTCTGGGTAAAAATTGATTTTACTCAGATCGCCTCTAAACCACTTGCAATTCACTTTATATTTATGCCCTCTGGTCTTAAACATATTTGGTTTGAGAAGAAATTCTCAGAAACTACTTTGTCTATGCCAGTCATAAGTTTGTATATCTCAATCAGATCCCTCCATCAACCTCCTCTGTTCCAAGGAAAACAAACCCAGCCTATCCAGACTCTCCTCATAATTAAAACTTTTCATTCCAGGCAACATCCTGGTGAATCTCCTCTGTATCCTCTCCAGTGCAATTATGTAGTTCAATAGTGTGGCATCCAGAACTGCCCACAGGATTCCATTTGTGGCCTAATCAATGTTGTGTAAAGTTGTAACAATACTTCCTTGCTCCTATATTTTATGCCCCAGCTATTGAAGGCAAGCATCCCATATGTCACTTTCACCACTCTGTCTACCTGTGCTGATATCTTCAGTAACCTATGGATTTGTACACCAAGGTTCCTCAGTACTCCCTCATTACCTGCCATTCATTATGTATATTTAATAAGCTTTCCTGATTACTTGCTGTAGCTGCATACTAACTTTCTCCAGTTCATGCACTAGGACACCCAAATCTCTCTGTATCACAGACCTCTGCAACCTCTTACCATTTAGATAGTATTTTTCATTCTTTGTGCCAAAATGGACAATTTCACATCTTCCCACATTGTAGTTCATTTGCCAGATCTTTGCCTATTTACTTCACCTATGTCTTTGTGAGCTGCTTATGGCCATGTCACAACTGTCTTTCTTTACATTGTCATAAAATTTAGCTACCAAACCTACAGTCCCTTCATCCAAATCATGTATAAGAATTGTGAAGAGTTGAGGGCCCAGCACTTCTTCAATCAACTTTCTTTGCTTTTCTTCCATCACTGCTAATGTCCTGTCCTCAAACATTGTTACATCTAAAGCTGTTGCTTAAGTACAAATTGTTGTTTCTGTAGATGCCCAACCATATGCTGTAATTAGAAAACCTGAACCATTATGTAAATGTAGGGTAATACGGTGATGCTCTGCGATCTCAACTTTATTGATCTTGTTTTCTGCTTCACAATTTCAGAAAACTACAATATAAGTGATCAACTGCACTTCATTAACAATACACCATCTCCAAGCTCTCTATTCTGAATTAACTGCCGGAACTCTATACATAGATTCTGCATCTCTTTAGATAATGAAGATATTTGAAGAAAAAAAACATTTGCACCATAAGAGACAAACTTCAGAATTTATACAAGAAGAAATTGTTTTTGCTGTTAAAAATACGTAAAACCTTGTGACAATGAATATGAACAGACAGTATTTGATTTATGATTCGGAGATGCCGGTGTTGGACTGGGGTGTACAAAGTTAAAAATCACACAACACCAGGTTATAGTCCAACAGGTTTAATTGGAAGCACACTAGCTTTCGGAGCGACGCTCCTTCATCAGGTGATTCCCCCCCCCCCCCATTTCCCCACCCCACCCTGCCATAATACCAGATATATTTCCAATTCATATTTATATTTACTGAGGGTATAACAAATCTAATGTTCACCACAATATAAGATTGTAATCAGTTATTGAAATTTTGCTTGATTTTCTCTTAAAAATATAGAGCAGCTTTCCTTAGTAAAACAATGCACTGGACTGTACTTGTTCACACTGTTTACATGGAACAGAGTCCTTCTAAGTAGGTTTGATAATAAGAATAAATCATGGTATACCTTGGAGGGAAAGGGGAAAAAATGCCAGATTTTGTCACCATGTACTGATTTCTGCTGCAAAAGACGCTTGTCAGAATATAGGTAATTATTCTCCCCCTTTCACACCACTTCCCCTACTCACCATTCCCCCTCCCCCCACCCTTAGCCCCTGCACACACACACCATTTCTATGATCCCAATGATTACAGAACTGTCTAGATTCACACTAAATCAGTACTCTTTGCAGCAGTACTTCTGTCCCAGGACAGAGATCAATATGTTCTATTGCCAAAGATAGATTTTATTTAATTCACATTCGGGATGAGTGCCTCTGGCTAGACCAGCGTTTACTGCCTTCTTCAACTGCTGCAGAACATTTGGTTTAGGTACACTGACATTGCCATTTGGGAGGGAGTTCCCGGATTTTGGTGTTCTGACAGTGAAGGAATAGCAATATATTTCCAAGTCAGGATGATGTATATCATGCGGGGGCATTTGTAGGTGGTGTTCCTGTGTATTTGCTGCTCTTATCCTTCTAGCTGGTAAGTCATAGCTTTAAAAGGTGCGGTCTAAGAATCATTGATGAATTTCTGTAGTGCATCTTGTAGGTGGTACGTATTGCTGCAACTGAGTGTCGGTGCAGGGACTGAATATTTGTGATTGTGATATCAATTAAGTGGGATACTTTGTCCTCAATGGTGTCAAGTTTCTTGACTGTTGTTGGAGGAACATTCTTCCAGGTAAGTGGGGAGTATTCCATCACACTCCTGACTTGTGCCTTGTAGAAGGTGAACAGACTATGGGGAGTCAAGAGGTAAGTTACTCATTACAAGAACCCTAACCTCTGACCTGGGAAAGGATAAATAATGTCTGACTCAAGCTGGGTGGAATATGGGTCAATATTTATAAAAAGAAACACCTTTGGTAATAGTTTATTTAACTAATTTTAAAGAAATTGTTATGTTAAATACTCGAACTACAGGTGTTCCAATGTAAGAAATTATTAATATGATAAGATTAGTGAATGTTTCTAATAAAATATCGTTTGAAGTAATGTAAAAACGTCTTTTCGTGATTTGTAATTTTTAGTCCTCTATTAGATAATACCTCAAACATTAGGAAAATAATGGATTTTTGTAAATTTGTTTTGGTTCCAAGACTGGAAATATTTTATGGTAGATAGAATGTACATTGTTTCTTTTTATATCATTAATATTTAGAAATGATCAAAGGGCACTTATGAATGTGTTTTGTTTATATCTATGGTTTAATTTTTATCATGTAGTATTTTTGCTTTGCATATTTTATGAAAATTGTGGTTGCAAGACAGCCCTTTGTGACATTTGTGAACACAATTTGTTGATTAAGGAGAAAGTGGCGTAAGTGAATAAACAAAAACTGTGTTTAGTGCTATAAATATAATGGCTGGTATTTCAATGTAATGCTCATCAATTTTTGTACGCAATTTGAATTAAATGGTTACATACTATATAAATTTATAGATACTTCTGTATTAGTATACACTTCTTATTTCTATGATTATTGTATTCTGGGTGTGATGTTTTAATTGACAACATGAAGTAATAAGTTTCACTTTATCCATTATTAAATGTGACGAAACCAATATGAAATGGTACGTTTCTAATGTGTTACAGTAAGCCTGAGGATGGTTTGGAAAACAAATGAGAGGAAAATTCAAATGTAGTGATTATTTAGAAGAGCAGAATAAATATTTGAATGTAAAAGTATAACACTGACCTTGAATTTGTACAGTACAATGAAGAGTTTTTTGCAGATGACTATTGAGGTGGAGGTTATAACATAATTTAGATTATAATTTTATAAGTACCTGAAATGGAAAAATATAAATATATGGTTCTTCGCTAGCTCCACTTCACATAAACCCATTGGATCAATGAAATCTTTTTTGTGCTCTAACCACAGTGATTCTGTGATTCTTTGTTTTTACAATGACTCTGCTTGAGGTTTTATAATTTATCAGATTTGAAGATAAACTACCCTGCCCGAAGATTTTATATTAATGTAACATTACAAAGTGTTATTTTGTCTTTTGATTGGATTGCCATTTCTGAAAGGCAGGCCACCATCTTTAAATTAGGCTAATTTCCTGATTGCCTGCTATCAGCAAAGTTGCCTGGATGGTCCTGCCATTGTCCCATGAGGGTTTGGGACTCACTTTGGTACTGTATATTCCTATATATTAATGTATATTCCCTGCTTCAGCCCATAAAATCCATCTCTGCTTCCATAGATATAGCATATTCTATTTTTATTTCAGTTTTCTAGCATGTACAGTATTTGGCTTATGTGTTTACTCAAATTCTTGTTATTCTTCCTGGTACAGTCCCCATTCTATCTTGGGCCCTGTTCATGAAAATATGATACACCCACTAAACATATTCATTGACGTAACCAGGAAATTAACAATCAATTCTGTGTTAAAGCTACTAATGGTTGTGTTCTGTAATTTATTTATATAGATAATAGTCCCCTATTTGTTTCAAAGTGTATGAGTCTAGAAACATCTGCTTAAAGTCCAAAAGTTCTGGTACATCTGTCGGCTATGATATTGTTTAACTGAGTCTCTCTAGGTGGGTCAGTATTATTATTCAAATAAATATTATATTCAGTTAAATCAATGTAACAATTTAAAATTGCAACTGTATTTCAGAATTCAGTTAGCTGTTTAAAATGTTGCATTATGCAGAGTTTAATATAAAACAATATAGAATCATTGAATAACTTTGCCAAAAGGTAAGTTCCCAGACCTAAAACATTAAGTGTTTCTCCTTATGCAGAGATTATGATAAGTTGTTGAACATTTGTGCTATTTTCTGTTGTGTTTCAGATTTCCAGCATAAGCAGTATTTTGCTTTGATTAATAATTATGTGCCTCAACAGAAGGTGATGGGGCTACCTGAAAGGGATACATGTACCAGAACTTTCTAGAAGTTGGCATTTTCCAGACCCAGTGTGTAATGTCTGTTAGACTTCCAAAAGGAGTTTTGAATTGATGACAGCTCAGTGAAGTAAGAAGAAACTGGAACTTTTATGAATGAGAAGCAATTTAAGTACCTAAAGAGAAAGGTTGAATTGAAAGAGTAAAATTTGACTGAAAGAGAAAAACATAAGTCTGCTTGGGGGGGGGGAGTTGCAAAGGGAAAATAAAAATGTCAATACTTCAATTTTCCCATTCTTTTGAATGCCAACAATTCATATACTTATGGATGAGACTCCACATAATTAATAGTTCACTTTCTTGACCAAAGAGGTTGATCACCATATTCAATCCTGATCACATTGTTGGTAGAATACTTGTGCTATTAAGTAAGAGAACTCTCTATGATTGGTTTAATGGCCAATTATTGTGTCAAAGCAGCGATTTTCTGAAAAATCATTAGACTGCTAAGTGCAACTGTTGCTTTTGGAAAGTTAATTCCTGATTGGTAACCAGATTGTGATGATTCAAATTCTAGGGTTTCCCCTACCTCACCACAGGTTGTTTCACACACTTCTAGTGAAGCTAGAATTTGAACCCTGCTCTTCTGGCCCAGAGTTAAGTACATAATCTTTGCTCTACAACAGCCCTCATAGTTGGGCTTTGTGTCAGTCGTAAATTCAGAGCCAATCACAAACTATCTTGTTTCAATTATATACAAATAGCTGTTTTACTTCCAAATGGCAATTCCCGCACAGTTCACATGATTTGAATGGTATCTTTGTAAGTGAGACCTGTGACAATGGAAATGGTGAGCACTGTTTACCCAATTAGAAGCAGCTGTACAGGATATGAGGTCATTGTGAGTGTGGAAACCTTATTAGGTTTATACCATTTACATTTTAAACATAAAGAATATGGTTTCCTTAAATTCTTCACACCATAATGGTCATTTCTGTTAATGAACTGTGAACCAGCTTCTACCATTTCAGCAAGTTCTCCTTTTTTTGGTCCAACTGAACTAAGGGTCTTTGTTGGAGAATATCTGTTAACAGAGAAGGAAAAAAAAAAGTTATTTGTCCTTTTGGCCAAGTAGCGGGCAGCATCACATTGACCTGGATCAAGAAGTGAATCTTCTTTATCTGGTGGGTTAAAAGTACTTGGGTTTCTGTTTCTTCTAAGACAAGGCCATTACACAATGTATAGGGTTGTTTATTTCATCACAGGTGGGGCAAGCAGGGGTTGGTTCAGGTATGGGTGGTTTCAGTCGTTGTCCTACTTGGATCTGGTACCGCTTTCTATCAGTACAGAAGTATCTGTCTTCTCATTTGCAATATTTCCCATTATAAACAGTAGGGTATATGATTTCAGAGCATGCTGTCAAGGTACAATTGGTACGAACAGTCTATCACTGTGGTTTACTGCATGTTTCTCCCACATTTTGGGTTTGGGACTATACGATAGTACCATTGATTTTTCTGATCTGTAGTTCTTTATATTGTTGCTGGTTACTTTGATTTGCAAGGGTAAGGAGGTTACACTCTGAAAGTCTTGATAATGGATTTTCTGTCCGAATTTGTGCTGGTTAACAGTGGAATACCCTGTGCACAGGTAAATTGGATAGTTTCTTCCCTCCTTATCCACTATTCACTGATTTGGCAGGTGTCAGTGTTGCTAGTATAAGCTATTTCAGTATTCTGCTGTATACAAGCGGTTATGTTGGTAGGCCTGTGAGAGCATGGAGTAAGCTTCTATAGGCATGATAGTGTGATCACCAGTCCAGGTGATCACCAGCACTCCAATGTTATAGCTGACGACAAGAGTCCACTGGGTCAAGAGGTACTACCTGTGGAAACATAATGTGGGACACACATGTGCAAGTTCTTGACCGTGCTGTTAGTTTTCAGATATTTTCAATTGAGATGGATGGCGCCATTCTCCCTGTGCCAGATTTGATAACTAACATTCTGCGATTACCTGTTATTATTACTTCATAAGGTCTATACCATTTCTGTGACAATCTCCCTTTTGGTGATTGTCCTTGTACTACAACCCTACCTCTTGACTTAACAGTGGGAACATGGGAGAAAGTGAAAGTGCCTTCCTGTTCCTAGTCATGAACCTGTTGTATTTGTGTCATTTGATCCTTCAGCTGTTGTAGGTGGGCACATAGGAGTCACATATTCCCAAATACGCCCTTTTACATTTATCATCACTGCTGCCCCAGGGATCAGGTCTTGCTGCAGTTTCATAGCGCATCCTGTCATCAGTTTAAACTGTGTCAGTCCTGTTGGTCTATGAGGCGACCCCTCAATGCCATTAATATAGCAGGGAGTGTGGTGTTCCATTTGACCTCTTCCTCCTGACCTGCCCTCATCAATGCCTGTTTCAAAATTCTATTTGTCACTTCCAATATTCCTGAGTTCTGAGGATGGTAAGGGATGTGAAATCACTGGGAGATCCCTGATAGTTGCATGCCTTCTTGAGGCATTTGCCAGTCAATTGGGTCTCCTGGTCTGAATCTAGTTGCTGTTGGACTCCCCATCTCGGGATTATTTCAGTCGCCAAGACTCAGGCTCCAGTTTCTGCCATACACACGCGAGTGGGAAAAGCCTCCACCCACTGGGTGAACTGGTCAATCAAGACTAGGCAATATAGTTTATTCTGGCTTTGCGGTAAGAGTTCAATGAAATCCAATTGCATAAAATCCCATGGTCCCTTAAGTCAGGGTTGGTGTCCCATTTTAATTTTCCCAAACTTTGTCCTAACACAGGAGATGCATCGCTGGTAATGTTTCACTATATCTCTTCCCATTCCCTTCCATCACCATATTTTGGACATCAAATGGGTCATTTTGTTCTTACCAACATGTGCCATGCCGTGGTATACATCAAGTAAGGTCTGTTGTGTACATTGTGGGGCAATTACTTGTTTCCCACACTTTGTCTTAGTCCTGCCTACCATCTGCCTGTATCCACAAGGCTGCTGTCTGTATTTGTTATGTAACCCATCTGTATTTGTTATATAACCCATAATGGGCTAGCTTCGGGGTTGTCCTTTCTAACTGCACTTATGCTGCTTTGGTTTTGGAGTAGCATAGATTTTGCTGCTTGATCTGCCCACATATTGGCCAGTTGTTCTGGGATAGTTATCTTCCTGTAGGTCTTTATTTTTATTACTGCTGCCTGCTTGGGGAATATAGTGACCTTTACCACAGACTGAATACGGTATTGGTGCTGGATTGGGTTGCCTGCTGAGGTCACAAATCCCCGTCACGCCCATGCTGTCATGAAATCATGCACTACCCCAAACGAGTATCTACTTCCCTATAAATGTTTATTCTTCTTTTCCTTTTGCTAGCACCAGTACCTTGTGTGGGCTGTCAACTCTGATGCTTGTGCTCAGTGTACCCCATCTATCCTTCTTCCTGCCAATATCCAGCCTTAGCCATCCACCACTGCTCATACAGTGGGTGACTCCCCATCAACATATTTCCGCACCCCATCTACATATAAGTTATATATGTCACTTCCTCCTGGATCTGTTTGCAATTTTGGTCATCTCTATTCTTGCCTGGCATTCATGGGCCCCTTCTGTTACCATATAGGCAGCTGGGTTCAGTCTTGTGTCCTTCATCACTTCTATTTGTTGCCATCCCGGTAGGAATGCTGCTTCCCACTTGGCCCTTCCAGCATCAGTGATGCCTTTCAGCTTTACAGCCTCAAATAGTGGACAATATTGTGTGGGGATTATAGGCTAGCTTTCCCCATTTGGCATAAGCCCTGGGTGCAAGTATGCAGTGTATTGTGTGGCTCAGATACAACTGTGTTGTCCCAGGACTGCAGGGTCCAGTTTTCCCAAGTAATATTCTAATGGTCTCACTTTGTCTCCATGCTTTTGGAGGGCTATCACTGATTGATGTCAGTTGGCCTCATGGCAAAACAGTTGGAAGGGTTCCTTCAAATTTGGCAAGCTCAAAGCAGGGGCTATGGTCAGCCTGTCCTTGATTTTCATAAATGTTGCCTCCTGCTGGGATCCCCAGGATATTTTATTGTGGCTGGCCTTGTCCCCTACAGTAAAATCTTGTATGGGTTTTAGTATCTGACTGTAAACTTCTATGAATATTCTGCAGTAGTTTAGGAGACTCTGTAACTGTCTCACTCCTTTTACAGTAACTGGTCTAGGCATTTCAGCTATCACTGTTTGCCTTTTTGTTGGGATTGGCCTGTGCCCTTGTGAGATCATTTGTCCCAGGTATTTGATTTCTGTAAGGCCCATTTGGGCTTTTCAAGGGTTTATTTTCAGTCTTGCTGTCTCACTACCCCTTAATACTAGCAATACTGTTGTCACACGATCCTTGTTATTCATAGATGCTATTAGTATGTTATCTACATACTGAAGGTTGGTGCAAGTTGTGCACCATTCTTTAACCAGCTTAAAGATATCTGCCACTGGTTGGTGAAATATTGCCGGGCTATTGTGGAACCCTTGAGGCAGTCTGGTCCATGTATACCCATGGTCTCCTACCGTAAAGTCAAATTTGTATCAATGTTCCTCATCAAGAGGAATGGACCAAAACTCATTTGCTATGTTCAATACAATGAACAATCTATGCTCAGTCCCAATTGTTCAGAAGTGATCTTGGGTCTGCTGCTTTCGGAGCTATCCTGTCAGCATATTTATTTAATTCTGTGTAGTCAATAGTAAGGTGGTAAGACCCACCAGGTTTTCAGACTGGCCAAATCGGCGAATTGGCAGTGGAATGGGTTTCTTTTAAGACCCCTTGTGCCATCAGGTCTTTTACTATTTTGTCAGTGGTTCTAGCCACTTGTGGACCTATGGGGTACTGTTTCTTGGGTGGATGTACTCACTAGGTATTGTGAGTGGGGTCATGTCTATTTTTCCACAAACTATTTTACTGTGAGCCTGTAATGCGGACCATTTTAGGGCTATCTGGTGGTATGGATTGTGCCGACCCATTCCCATTCTGGCCGAATATTTTCTACCAGATATTCTAGAGTCATTCTAGTCACAGATAAATGGCCTAATCTGTAACTTCTTCAGACTGTGATAAATTGTTCCAAATTGTTCCATCAGGTCCATCCCCAAGATGGATTCTCCGATGGTCTGCACATATCGGATGCTGGCTGTGACAACTATATCTTTAATTTGAGCAGTAACTGAGTCTGTTTCAAGTCCTCTTGTTATTCCTGCTACTCCCAATATCCCACAAGTTCTATCCGAGAAGGGTAGTCCTTGCATATTAGTAACCATGACAGCGGCTCCAGTATCTACGAACATTGCCGGGCCCATATCAACGCTTCAACGTAGATTCTTTCCCTGTCATTGTTGTTATCATCTCTGAGGGCTGTTACCCGTCATTGCAGATGGAGGATTTTCTGCAACGCCTCCATGTCATATTTGTCAACGGTTCCCTGATTCCCTACTTGGGCAGGCGCTGGCTAAAAGGGTGTGTTAGCTATCACAATGTTCTGCTTCTGATTTGGCCCTTGTCCTGCCGTTCGACCTCCTGGTCTCCAGCATACTTGTTCACAGTGACCCTTCTTCCCACTCATTCACTGTGGGGGCACTATACTGGTGGACATATCTAGATGCTCTGTTGAGGCACCGAATAGTAAAATGGCCCTTGTCCCTTCATGCAAAACAAGTGAGGGTGGCTCGGTCCTCCAGGATTGCCCCAGTGGCACAGACCATGTATTGTTGATCAGTGGGGGCCAATCTCTTTGCCCCTGTTACATTGACTCAGTGAGATTTGCTATTGTTCTGTTTGGTCTCCGCTGTCATTGCCCCAATTAGTAATATTATATGCGTTTCCTATCAGGAGTCCCAACTGGATTGCCTGTAAGGTGGCTGCCTACTCCGTCCTTAAGCATTTGTAGGAATACATTATTGTCCCTGCCTGGCCTATCAACCCCTCCATACTCACAATAAGCTTTAAAACTTTCTTTTTGCATAACCTTTGAAGGGTTTGAGGGGCTTCTGGACTATGAGGGAAATACGGGTCCAGTCACTTTGAAGATTTCCTCGTACTCCTTCTATTTGTTCTCTGAAGTTGGGAAATTTCTGTGCATTAGTTCCCTGTTGGTTTGTTATCCAGCCCCTGGTCTGATACTGCTGGGTCGATTGAGCCCAAATGGCTTGCGGAACTTTAGCCTTTATTAGGACTCAAAGGTCATCTAATGTCAAATCATGACCTTCCTTAGCCTCTTGCAATTTTTCCCAAAAGTCTGCATGTTTAGAGTTCCGTCGAGGTTTGGGGAGGGTGTCTAAAACTTTCTCCCTTGGTGACAGGACCATTTCTACCATTGTGGCGGTAGGTCCTCCATGGGAGCTTTGGGTTGGTTGGGTGCGAATGGGTCTAAGATGGTATTGAGATCCCCCAGTGTGTCCCTCATCATTTGGCCAATGGTCATCATCATCATGATGCTCATATTTGACTTGTTAGGTATGGAGGTCCCAATCATTGGGTCCCTCATTCATTATTTTACTTCCTTGGTCCACACATTCTCGAGAATCATCTGACCTGGGGTTGCTATTAGCAACAGAAGGTTGAGGCCGAGGGACAGGGGCTATAAGGTGGTGGGTTCTAAAAGAAAGCACCATGTGGGGCTTCAGGAGACGGATACAGTCTTCCCCATGCCTCAGTCACCTTCTGGGCTGTGGCTATTGTGAGCTCCATCAGGGCTTTGTTTGTATGACATTGCTACGACAAATAGTCCTTTCTGAGCTTTGTCCTTGTCATTTTTCTTGGCGGCAAATTGACATCCGTCCCAACCAATTCTTGTCATTTTGTTAATAGGTTTCTTGTTTGATTCAAATGCTCTCTGTAAAATGGAGCCTTCTGGTCCCCAGTTTTCAAGGGCTTTAGGATCTGAGGCAGCCATTGTTTAACTTGCACCCTTAACTTGGTTGAGTATTAAAATTCCTCAGCTTCTCAAACCCTCATTCCGTCCAACCAGTGGTCTCTACGCCCATTTCACCTGGGCATCACATGGCTCACGAGGGCTCTTAATTCAGGCTCAGTGTAGGTGTTTGACAGCTTTGCTGGGCACGACCTGCCTGTTTCTGAGTAACTGAGGTCTGACGTCTTACTCACGCAATGTAAGTGTGAATGATGTCAATATGAAATGCTTTTAATTAAAATACTTATGCTTTATCAAATGTTAACAATTCTCAGACTATTCTTGTTTGCCCCTACAGTCTGAGTTCCTTAATTTACTCTATTCATGGAGTCCATTCCACAAAATACATTACTCTTTCTCTTTTCTTTTTCTTCTTTAAACAATGCCTTGCCTGCCTGCCTATCTGTCAGAAGTCTTTATTAGGGCTTACTCTGGTGCATGTCAGTCAGCGCACTTCTACTTCCTATTCTGGCAAAGTTTGCCAATGATACTAAGTTAGGTGGACAGGCAGGTAGTACTGAGGAGGTGGGGAGGCTGCAGAAAGATTTTGCCAGTTTAGGAGAGCGGTCCAGGAAATGGCTGATGATATTCAATGTGAGCAAATGCAAGGTCTTGCACTTTGGAAAAAAGGAATACAGGCATGGATTATTTTCTAAACGGTGAGAAAATTCATGAAGCCAAAGTACAAAGGGACCTGGGAGTGCTAGTCCAGGATTCTGTAAAGGTTAACTTGCAGATTGAGTCCATGATTAAGAAAGCGAATGTAATGTTGTCATTTATCTCAAGAGGGTTGGAATATAAATGCAGCGATGTGCTACTGAGACTTTATAAAGCTCTAGTTAGGCCCCATTTAGAATACAACTTTGGCCCCACACCTCAGGAAGGACATACTGGCACTGGAGTGTGTCCAGCAGAGATTCACATGAATGATCCCTGGAATGGTAGGCTAACATACGATGAACAGCTGAGGATCTTGGGATTGTATTCATTAGAGTTTAGAAGGTTGAGGAGAGGTCTAATAGAAACTTACAAGACAATGCCTGGCTTAGAAAAGGTGGACCCTGGGAAGTTGTTTCCATTAGAAGGGGAGACTAGGACATGTGGGCACAGCCTTAGAATTAGAGGGGGTCAATTTAGAATGGAAATCAGGCGACATTTCTTCAGCCAGAGAGTGGTGGGCCTGTGGAATTCATTGCCATGGAATAAATGGAGGCCGGGACGTTAAGTGTCTTCAAGGCAAAGATTAATAAATTCTTGATCTCGCAAGGAATTAAGGGCTACAGGGAGAGTGCAGGTAAATGGAATCGAAATGCCCATCAGCCATGATTAACTGGCAAAGTGGACTCAATGGGTCGAATGACCTTATTTCCACTCCTCTGTCTTATGGTCTTATTCGAGCTCACTCTAGTGCTAGTCTGTCAGCACCCCATCTGATTCATTCCTCACACCGCCTCTGTACTCTGGTTTGTTCAGTTGTTTTATAAAATGGATGCCCTGGCTTACAGGGACTCTTGCCACGGGCTCACTCTACCCACAGGGTGGTAAAATATAATGTTCTCACCCTCTTAGCAAATCCCATGACAGTCGTCTCAAGTGGGACACCCTGCTCGCAGTGCCAATCTTCATGGACCTTCATGGAGTCGGTAACAACTCGGAGGCAGAAGGGCTTGTTAAAGTAAATCAAGCAGTTTATTGCAAGCAGTTACCAGAGGGGAGGAGTTCCGGGTAGACACACAAAAATACCGGACTCACTCTAATTCATAAGCACCTGTCTAGCAATCATCAGCAGATTTTCACCATTCCTCTCACTCCCTAGGTCACTCCCTAGGGCATGTCATTTTAGTTTGCTAATTTAATCAGCTATCTACTTTATCAGCTATTCCTGTCCTATTATCTTGTCTAATCTCATCAGCCAGCTAGCTAACAGTCAGGGTGCATGATCCTGTTGTTGTTCTATTCCCCCCACCCCCCACCCCTGTCGAAGCAAAACACTCAGTGACACAGTTTGGTTTTACCTCCTTCATCTTTATTCTGGGCCCTGGAGGGAGAGAGAACGATCGTCCATGTGCACACAGACATGCATTCCCGGTCTTCACTGGAAAAGCAGTTTCTTAATGAATTATATAGTCATTTTACAGGAAGGAGCATCCAGATAAGGCACCATACATATTGATTGGATGACCATTACAATCAGTGAGTGTCAATTGTAAAGATTAAGCCATCTGCTGTTACACGATGATTAACTGGCTTTACATAATGAATACTTTTCACCTTGTTAACTGACTTTACATACTGAATGCTTCCAATATTGTTAAATGGCTTTACATAATGAATGCGTTTCCACCTTGTTAACCCATTTACCCTTCCCTCCAGCACCCCATTGTTAACTACAAGTTCTTATCTGATCTGAGTCATGCTCAGCGGATCCTGTTGTTTCACAAAATTCAGAACTTAACTCTTTCCCTACCTGCTCATACCCAATATACCTTTTTATTCCCTCCTTTTATAATTTCATGATAACCATTTCAATGGAACTACCAGCTTTCATAAGACTCTGGCAGCCAGTATTTAAGCAAGTTATTGACGTGCAGCAGTCAATGATTATAACAACAACAATTACTTATCCGTTACAGTAAATAGAGTTTGAAAAATCCTCCCATGTTGAAAAAAATTCACCAATAAAGTTCTTAAATCCACAGTCCTTAGTGACCACTCCATCCCCTCCAAGTCAAGTGGAAATGAGCCAGTTCTCCAAAATCTCCTTCAGTAAAGTCCAACCTGAAAACAACATTCAGTCTGTTCTTGTATCACTCCTCAGAGAAACCTGAATTCTTGGATAAGGGCAGTTAAACTTAACAAAACTGACAAGCCTTCCATCTTTCTGGAGATGCTTCAGATAGAGGATACCAGCGCATCTGAGCATGCAGTGCAGCAGCTGCAACAGCAGGCTAGGTGAATGCAGCTTTCTTTGCTGCTTCTGCTCCCGCTCAGCTGTTAAATGTAACAAAGCCAACTGGCTGTTGTGATGTTAGCTTGATCAGCGAACCTTCATATCCCTTAAATGATTGAAAGACAAGGTAAAGCTCACGTGGTTTAATATCCATAGGAAGACCGCTGACAAAAAGCGTACTGACCTCCTCTTCACTGTTGTTATCTTCTTCACTTTTCATGCCCATGACAGAGGGGATGATTGAATCCATTGGATCAGGTTGTGGAGGGGTGGGCAGTGGTCCAAAGGCGTGCTTTACCTGTGGATGGAGAAACTCCAGAGACAATGTTAACTACTACAAGTACCTTTGCATTTCCTGTCTCATTCCTTCCTTGCCAAGGTGGGTGTCAGTATGAAGACAGTCACATATTTAACTGCACTAGATTTTGTCTGCCTGTTTTAACATTTTCAGTCGTTCTGAAGTTTGTTACTCTGTTCTCTATTTATGAGATTATCAAGTTTTATACAATCCAGAACCTTCTAAATTGTACTGCCTAAACAATTCAATCAATTATAAAAAACAATAAATGGTCATAAAATCAAACCCTCAGGTACCTCATTCGGGTTATTCAAAAATTGTTTTCCTTTTACAAATTGATACTTGGCTAATGTGAAAGCTGTCAGGAAAAATATTTCAAAAGTCTGGAAAAGCAAGACAACAACAACATGTTTGCTGAGCTTTAGCAATTGAAGAGGCAGTTTCAGTTCAGATTTAAATCTCAAATATTCGTGGGAAACAAATGCAGAATATTTTAAAATATTTTCTCCAAATGAAATTTCCCAAATAAAACAGTTGGAATTACCATGGCAACTTTGGTAGAGATCGACATTCTTTGACATTGCAATTTGAAGGGGGCCAATAAAGTCTTAACAATAATTAACAGAACTGAAACAGCTCAGCCTCAAGTTCTAATATTCTCTAAAATCTTAATCAAACTTCAAACTCAAAATGCACTCTTTGTGAACACTGCATTAAGAGCACAGCAGCAGCAAAGATATTTTAATACAATACACTCATCTGGCTAAAGCATGACCACTGACCCAACTGGATTTTTTTAAACAGGCATTGTAGAATTTCAAACAAATCAGGGGCTCAAAGCACTCAATCAATTTGTTTTAAGGTTACAAGTTTGATCATTTTAAAAACGATGTAATGTTATACAATTTCAATGTAAAAACAAAATCTGCCCCATTACACAGCCCACAAAATACATTGAGCTTGAAACAAGGCAAAACAGTTACTTAAAAAGGATTTTCTGAACCAGTATTTTAACAAAGCAAAATTTTAAACACCAAACACTCTCAGCATGGCACAATTGATATTGAAACTTTCCTTTTTCAACCCAAGTATTATTACAACCTTAATTTCAGCGTTTCTTGCCTTCATTTTTTTTTGCACCCTCTTGATGAAACTACACTTAGAACAAGAGAAAGCCCTCACAGCAGACACATGGCACTGCAATCAAACCCACTCTCTTCCCCCAGAACAAAGACTCACAGAGCCTCAAATTTCACCACTAGGGGACTTTAACTCTTTTCCTATATTACTCCTCACAGGGGCTCGAACCCCAATTAAACACAGAGAACTCGAACCGCGCTTGAACACAAAAAACTCGTACCCCAATCACACCCACCCCAGAGGACTTGAACACCAGTATCGCGCAGAGGAATTGAACCTCAATCGCACCTACAACCCAGGGGACTGGAACTCCAGTACCATGCAGAGGACACAAACCTCAATTACTCATCTGGGGACTGGAACCCCAGTACTGTACAGAGGACACAAACCTCAATCACACCCATCGAGGAGACTCGAACCCCAGTACCACGCAGAGGACACAAACCTCAATTACCCACCTCAGGGAATGCTAATACCAGTACCATACAGAGGATAGGAACTTCAATCACATCCACCCCAGGGGACTCAAACCCTAGTACCGCACAGAGGACTTGAACCTCAATTACACCCATCCAGGGGACTCAAAACCTAGCACTGCACAGACGACTCGAACCCCAATCACATCCGCCTCAGGGGACTCAAACCCTATACCATGCAGATGACTCGAACCTCAATTACATCCACCGCAGGGGACTCGAACTCTAATACTGCACAGAGGACTTGAACTTCAATCACATTTATCCAGGGGACTCAAACCCTAGCACCGCGCAGACGACTCGAACCTCAATCACATCCATCGCAGGGGACTCGAACCCTAGTACCGCGCAGAGGACTCGAACCCCAATCACACCCAACCAGGGGACTCGAACCCTGGTACCATGCAGAGGACTCGAACCCCAATTACATCCATCCAGGGGACTAGAACCCCAGCAGCGCGCAGACATCTCGAACCTCAATCACACCCACCATAGGGGACTTGAACCCCAGCACCATGCAGAGGACTTGAACCCCAATCATACCCATCTAGGGGACTCGAACCCTAGTACCGCACAGAGGTCTTGAACCTCAATTACACCCATCCAGGGAACCGAGCCCTAGCACCACACAGATGACTCGAACCTCAATCACATCCACCGCAGGGGACTCGAACCCCAGCACCATGCAGAGGACTCGAACCCCAATCACACCCATCTAGGGGACTCGAACCCCAGCACTGCACAGAGGGCTCAAACTCCAATCACACCCATCCAGAGGACTCGAACCCCAGCACCGCACAGAGGACTCGAACCCCAATCACATCCATCACAGGGGACTTGAACCCCAGCACCGCACAGAGGACTCGAACCCCAATCACATCCATCACAGGGGACTCGAACCCCAGCACCGCACAGAGGACTCGAACCCCAATCACATCCATCACAGAGGACTCAAACCCCAATCACACTCATCCAGGGGACCCGTACCCCAGCACCGCACAGAGGACTCGAACCCCAATCACACCCGTCCAAGGGACTCAAACCCCAGCACCGCACAGATGACTCGAACCCCAATCATACCCATCCAGGGGACTCGTACCCCAGCACCACGCAGACGACTCGAACCTCAATCACACACCTCCCCCCCCACTGCAGGAGACTTGAACCCCAGTACCACGCAGAGGATTTGGACCTCAATCACACCCCCTTCCCACAAATGCAGCGCAGGGGACTCGAACCTCTGCCTGCCAACACACTTGCGAAACTGTGTCTCTCAATTGAACCAATTACTGTTCAAGGAATCCGTAGAATAGAGAGTGATCAAGCAATGGGACCGTTTCTGGCACACAGGAATATTGAGAAGGACCAAGGTTTAAAACCTTGCCTTGTTGGCCCGTCCATCTCAAAACACTGATGTTCTGGGCAGCCACTGACAGTGTCTGATCATAACTATCTGTTTGAATCCTGTCAACTACACCAGTATTATCATCCCGTTCCCACCTCAGTTGAAGCAAAATGCTCAGAGACACAGTATGGTTTTACCCCTTCATCTTTATTTTGGGCCCTGGAGGGAGAGAGAACAATTGCCCATGTGCACAGAGATATGCGTTCCTGGTCTTCTCTGGAAGAGCAGTTTCTTAATGAATTATATAGTCATTTTACAGAGAGGAACATCCAGATAAGGCAACATACATATTGATTGGGTGACCATTATAATCAGCAAGTGTCAATACTAAAGATTAAGCCATCTGCTGATACACAATGAATAAGTGGCTTCACATAATGAATACTTTTCACCTTGTTAAACTGATCTTACATACTGAATGCTTCCAATATTATAAAATGGCTCTGTATAATAAATGCCTTTCCAACTTGTTAATCCATTACCTTTGCCTCCAGCATCCCATTGTTAACTGCATGTTCTTAGCTTATCTAAGTCATATTCAGCTGAACCTCTTGTTCCACAAAACTCAAAACTTAGCTCTTTTCCTACCTGCTCATACCCGATACACAGCTGAAAATGTGTTGCTGGAAAAGCGCAGCAGGTCAGGCAGCATCCAGGGAACAGGAGAATCGACGTTTCGGGTATAAGCCCTTCTTCAGGAATGAGGAAAGTTTGTCCAGCAGGCTAAGATAAAAGGTAGGGAGGAGGGACTTGGGGGAGGGGCGTCGGAAATGTGATAGGTGGAAAGAGGTCAAGGTGAGGGTGATAGGTCAGACTGGGGTGGGGGCGGAGAGGTCGGGAAGAAGATTGCAGGTTAGGAAGGCGGTGCTGAATTCGATGGATTTGACTGAGACTGGGTGGGGGGAGGGGAAATGAGGAAACTGGTGAAATCCGAGTTCATCCTTTGTGGTTGGAGGGTTCCTAGGCGGAAGATGAGGCGTTCTTCCTTCAACCGTCGTTTTGTTGTGGTCTGACGATGGAGGAGTCCAAAGACCTGCATATCCTTGGTGGAGTGGGAGGGGGAATTGAAATGTTGAGCCACAGGGTGGTTGGGTTGGTTGGTCCGGGTGTCCCAGAGGTGTTCTCTGAAACGCTCCGCAAGTAGCCGGCATGTCTCCCCAATATAGAGGAGGCCACATCGGGTGCAGAGGATGCAATAGATAATGTGTGTGGAGGTGCAGGTGAATCTGTGGCGGATATGGAAATTTCCTTTGGGGCCTTGGAGGGAGGTGAGGGGGGAGGTGTGGGCGCAAGTCTTGCACCTCCTGCGGTTGCAGGGGAAGGTGCCGGGAGTGGAGGTTGGGTTGGTGGGGGGTGTGGATCTGACGAGGGAGTCACGGAGGGAGTGGTCTTTACGGAACACTGATAGGGGAGGGGAGGGAAATATATCCTTGGTGGTGGGGTCCGTTTGGAGGTAGCGGAAATGACGGCGGATGATGGAGATTGGTGGGGTGGTAGGTGAGGACCAGTGGGGTTCTGTCCTGGTGGCGGTTGGAGGGGCGGGGCTCAAGAGCGGAGGAGCGGGAAGTGGAAGAGATGCGGTGGAGGGCATCGTCGACCACGTCGGGGGGGAAATTGCGGTCCTTGACCTCACTTTCTCCATACCCGATACACATTCTCACTGTGGTCTAACTGAAATATCACGGAGTGTCGACCATTTCAACATAGTCAGTTGACCACATTGTTCTGTTTTGTGTGTACAGGACATAACATAGACATTGTCAGGTGGATGCCAGTGTTGTAACTATACTAGGAAAAGCTTGGCTTGGGGTGTGGTAAGTTCTGGAGAACCAGTCTTCAGCACCATTGCTGCAATATTGTTAAGGCTCATAGCCTTTGCAGTATCCAATATCTCAAAATGGCTCTTGAAATCACCTGGAGTGAATCAAATTAACTAAAGACAGGTGTTTGTAATGTTAGGGACCACTGGGTGGATGGATGGATCATCCACACGTCATTTCTGGCTGAAGATTGCTGTGAATGCTTCATAAAAAGATTGAAACCATAGAGACCACATGGGGGTTGATCTAGGCCCTTTAAATAACAGTGGCAGATACAGCCCTTTTGACCCTGTAAAGTCCTCCTTACCAACATCTGGGGTTAAGTACCAAATTTGGAAGATCTGTCTCACAGACGAGTCAAAAAACAGTCTGACACAGTCAGACTCATAGAATCTTATTTTTCAGTCAAGGTCCCAGAGACTACCATCACCATCCTGGGTACATCCTATCCCAACTGCAGGACAGATCCAGTAGAAATGGCAGCAAGATAATACACAGTCAGGAGGAAGATATCACCGAAGTTTTCAACATTGACTCCAGACACTGTGAAGTCTCATGACATTACATCAAATGCAGGCTAGAAAACCTCCTGTAATGATTACATAGAGCCATCTCATCAACTGATCAATCAGTGCTCCTTTAGGGTGAACATCACATTTGGAGGAAGTACTGAGGTTGGTGAGAGTGCAGAATGTACAGTGGATGGAGAACTTCAACGTCCATCAGCACGAATATCTTGGTGACATCACTACTGACCGAACCAGTTGCTCCAAGGAGCTGCTAGACGGGGTCTGAAATAAAAGCATATTTGATAAAAAGAAAGTGCTGGAGCAACTCAGCAGATTAGGTTAGATTTCCCTACAGTGTGGAAACAGGCCTTTCAGCCCAACAAGTCCACACCGACCCTCTGAAGAGCAACCCACTCAGACCCATTCCCATACATTTACCCCTGACTAATGCATCTAACACTGCGGCAATTTAGCATGGCTAATTCACCTAACCTGCACATCTTTGGATTGTGGGAGGAAACCGGAGCACCCAGAGGAAACCCACACAGACATGGGGAGAATGTGCAAACTCCACACAGACAGTTGCCTGAGGCAGGGATTGAAGCTGGGCCCCTGGTGCTGTGAGGCAGCAGTGTTAACCACTGAGCCACCGTGCTGGCAGCAACTGTGACGAAAGAAACAGAGTTAATGTTTGGAACTTCCTTTGTATTATATGTGAAGAAGACTGACTATTACTGATTTTCTCCAAACTTATCCAGGCTGATTGAAATCTACTTATTAAATAGATAAAAACCTATTAGTGATTTTCACAACAGTACCTTAAGGCAAATGAAATTCTTTCAAAATCTAAATAGAATTGTAATGTAAGGAACCAGCAGTCAATGTGCCCCAAGCTCACTCTGCAAATAGCATTTTGATCTTGACCAGTTATCTTGTTTTATTTCAAGTTTAGTGACCCTTCATCGGAATGACGAGGGCTTACTGGACGCAAAATGTTGACGCAGGAATGTTAAGCCATTCCTGATGAAGGGCCTTTGCCCAAAATGTCGATTTTCCTGCTCCTCAGATGCTACCTGATGTGCTGTGCTTTTCCAGCACCACACTCTCAACTCTAATTTCCAGCATCTGCAGTCCTCACTTTTGCAAAATGTTAACTGTTGTTCTCCCTTGTGACCAACTGACAGACCAATGAATGTGTCTTATTACCATCCCTTTGTTATTTTACCTGTGTAGGGTGGAGGCATAGTCCAAGTCTAGTAACTTCACAGCACAAAGAGGGAATGAAACTCCATTGAGGGGTCTGCTGTACGAATCATTGGCACTTTCCAAAAAACCCCTTTTACACCCTGGCTCCTTGGTCTCTCAAAGGTAAATTGCCATTCCTCCATCACTCTCCTCACTGAGTCCTGCTAATCAGACTCTGCTGATACCTAGGACTTGGCTGTCAGTCTGGACTCCATAGGCTTGTCTTGATTGAGATGATGTGCAGTGCCAGGTATGGCAGCTGTTTGAACCTCTGTTGCTTTGACCACAGAACTGCCAGCTATCAGATTAACCAGCAGCTCTTTAAAGTGGGATTTCTTCCCCAGGTGGGGATGGAAGTATTGACCTTACACAATCAACACTGCTTCCAGTATACAATAACTGCAGGTAGGCGAAAGTGAGGACTGCAGATACTGGAGATCAGAGTCTAGATTAGAGTGGTGCTGGAAAAGCACAGCAGGTCCGGCAGCATCCAAGGAGCAGGAAATTCAATGTTTCAGGCAAAAGCCCTTCATCAGGAATGACCCCCTCGAGGGATAACACTGTTGCCCTTCTTCAAATTGTTACTATGAATCCTTGGCCACCTGACCATGCAGACATGTTTAGCATCATATCTGAAACAGTAGCTGCTCTGATAATGCAACAGCCCCTCAGTTTTGATTGGGAGGGAGCTTCTATTGACCCCAGATATGGATGCCATTTAACTGGGCGGGTAGAAAGAAGGACACCAAGCTGGGAATTTCCTTGATGGTAACTTGATGGAAGAGAAATGATACACAACTGAGACTATTATGTGAGCCTGTCAAATGGTGGATGTAGATGGTGGTGGTGCCTGCTCACCAAAAATCAGAACATATTTGTAGAATTTGCCAGCTCCTTTTTATAACAATACAGTTAAGATTCTTTCTGTTGAGGACAACCTTTCCCCCAACCATTACACTCTAGGTGACATCTTCCTGGCATTTGCATTCCTGGAGAGCTGATTGTCCAAGATTGTTATTTGAAATGGATAATTTTCTTCTGACCACATGTCACTAGTGGAGGTCAGCAGGTACAGTAGCTACAGGCAGTTTAAAAAATTAAAATAAAACTGCGGATAAGTTCCTGAACCATCACTTTACAAAATAGAGTAAAACTAAACACTAAAGTGGAAATGAATTAAACTGGTTTACAGCCATAAACAACTAAAGGTCAACAGAATAGTGCTCTGGTCATTACACCATACTCCTCATAAATCCCACGTTGCCAGTCTCATAGATGAAGATACAGCAGAGACACTTAGAGCTCTACAAAACTACAAAAATAAATGAATAACATATGTTTTTAACTACTATGGAAATCTCAATCACTGTCTTACACTACCCTAGTTTTTGTAACTAACCCCAGACATTATTACCCGGGAGAGTTGGTAGCTGGCCAGGCTGGAACTCTTCTCGATGTTTTCACCACTCCTCCTGACATAGGGTACCTCCTGCAGTGTTAATCTTCAAAGTTCTGTTGAACAAAGGATATCTCAGGCTGCTTTATACCTTATTTGGAATTATCCATGCACGTGACCAATCCAGAATGTTTCATGCTTATTTGGTAGAGACAGCAGTTACTGATTTCCTACAATTTTGACTCTTTGCAGACTCGAATGACTCAGCGTAGTTTTACTCCCATAACAGCCCATTGTAAAGCCTCTTATTAGTCCCTGTGATCTTCAGCCCTATGCAACACTCATAAAGGTAGACCCATACCTCCAAACAAAAAGTTCGATTGAAGAAACACGTCACTACTCATTCAGTATCACTGGGTTGAAGTCCTGGAAAACTTCCCACAATCCCCCTCAATGTTTGGAAGTGCCACCACTAAATGGACTTTAGCAGTTCAAAAACGTAGTTCATTCTCTTGAGTAAATAGAGATGGGCAATATATGTTGGACCAACCAGCGATAGCCACATCCCATGAATTAATGGATAAAACAAACTAAATTAGTGCTAGTTAACTACCTTGCTAATGACAAGCAAATACAAAACACCAAAAGAGGACTGAAGAATGATGCAGCATGATATAGAATGCTGAGATATGAACACAGTTCAATAAACAGATTGGCATTTTGTTCAAATCCACTGCCTGAATTTAACCTGGTTTAGAAGACATACATTTCGGAAAACCCAATCCATTTTTATCCCACTGTGCTGTTGGAAATTATGCTTAACCTCCAGATGCTTTTGTGAAAGCACTCATATTGCAGATTGTTTTGTAAACTAAGTATACAATGGCACATTGTTCAGTTCTAAAATTACAAATTTTGACTCAATTCTTTGTGATATTTCTATCTCAAAATAACCAGGGGACCAATTCTTTACTTTTCCTTTTTTATAGAAGAGCTGTACTGAAGTGAGTTGTGGGTGGTACAGTGGTTAGCACTGCTGCCTCACAGCACCAGAGACCCGGGTTCAATTCCTGCCTCAGGCAACTGTCTGTATGGAGTTGGCACATTCTCCCCGTGTCTGTGTGGGTTTCCTCCAGGTACTCTGGTTTCGTCCCACAGTCCAAAGATGTGCAGGCTAGGTGAAATGGCCATGCTAAATTGCCCGCAGTATTAGATGTAGGGGAATGGGTCTGGGTGGGTTGGTGTGGGCTTGTTGGCCCAAAGGGCCTGTTTCCACACTGTAAGTAATCTAATCTAATCCCAGCATTAGCTAACTCAGGACAACACACACACACACACACACAGCATTGTTACAGCCTGTGTGTCCCATTTTCCTAATATAGCATACAATGAACCATTTCTAGTGGGCAATTACTTTTTAACAATGTTAAGCAATGGCAGAGCAAGAATTGCTTGAACTCATGGGTTCAAGCAGTACTGGAAACACAACAAACCTAACAAATTAATAGGGTGAAATCGAAAAAAGGATTGAACGAGTAGTAATTGAAGCAATACACTCATTCAATAAAGTTTAATGTTTATTGAATCAATAAAATGCCGACAAATAATTTTTAAACACAAGTGAGAAAGGGTTTTGTGAAGTCAAATAATGGAATTTAAAAAATAGTAAAATTTTAGCTCAACTTGTCTGCATGTAGTCGTAACAGACTAATGAACTCCAGATAATCAATAACAGTGCACAAAATCTTACAGTTCCATGAGGAGATAGGGGGAATCAAGTGACGTTTTGCTTTATATTAGTTCACATGCTTAGAATCCAACACCTGGACAATCTGAGACATTAGAATTTTCACTGAGTTCCCCTTTTATCTTTGATAAAGGATTGATGGAAACTTTAGATGAATGATTCTAGTGCTGTAACGATTGACAATATTACACTGAAGGAGCCACATAAATGCTTTCAATTCAATAAAATAAATGTAACATCAGTTGAAGATAGTGCTGATATGTCTTTGAATACAAACTAACAGCACATTAACTAATCACTATATGTCCATGCAGCTCACACAAAAGTCAATCATCTTGCAGTGCAGTGATGAACTGAATCATTTTGGTCAGAAGGCTCTCAGTTCATTCCTTGCTTTGTATGGGCTTACTTGTTCTTGGTCAAGGCAGCTTCAATCAGCCTGAGTCTAAAGAGAGAGGAAGGAGAAACCTAACTCAATACCAGTAATCATGTGACTTGTACAAAAGAACTGAAATATTAGATGCAAAATTGGGATTTTGCACTTTGGTGTGAACCTTGTCAGTCTAGGTATTTTCACGGTGTTGGACTCATAGCGTATACGATTTTCCAACTATCATAAACACTCATTACTGCCGACACTGATAGTGGGAGGGGGGGGGGAGCATAGTTATTTCTCTCAACTGGACTGGACTGAGGAATTAAATACCACAAAGAAAAATCGAACCTTGCTAAAAGAACAGCTGTAGCTTACATTTTGCGTTAAAACAATCAATTGAGTTGAGATGCATTTTGTACATTAAAAACAAGAACAGAAATACTGTGTGCAATTCTGATCTCCCTCCTATAGGAAAGATGTTGTGAAACTTGAAAGAGTTCAGAAAAGATTTACTAGGATTTTGCCAGGGTTGGACGGCTTGAGTTATAGGGAGAGGTTGGGATTGTTTTCACTGGAGTGTTGGAGGCTGAGGGCTGACCTTATAGAGGTTTATAAAATCATGACGGGCATGGATAGAGTAAATAGGCAAGGTCTTTTCCCTGGGTGGGGGATTCCAGAACTAGAGGGCATAGGTTTAAGGTGAGAGGGGAAGGATTTCAAAGGGATCTAAGGAGCAATTTTTTCATGCAGAGGCTGGTGCATGTCTGCAATGAGCTGCCAAGGGAAGTGGTGGAGGCTGGTACAATTACAACATTTAAAAGGCATCTGGATGGGTATATAAATAGGAAGAGTTTAGAGGGATATGGGCCAAATGCAGGCAAATGGGACTAGAATAATTTAGGATATCTGGTCGACATGGATGAATTTGACAGAAGGGTCTATTTCTGTGCTTTACATCTTGATGATTCTATGACTCTAAATATGTAAAAAAAAATGTACAGAAAATAACTGCAGATGCTGGAAATTAGAAACAAAAACAGAAATTGCTGGAAAAGTTCAGCAGGTCTGGCAGCATCTGTGGAGAGAAAACAGAGTTAATGTTTCTGAGGAAGGGTCAGTGGATCCAAAATGTTAACTCTGATTTCTCTCCACAGATGCTACTGACCTGTTGAGCTTTTCCAGAAATTTCTGTCTTTGTTGCACAGAAAATTGCTGTTTTTCTCTCCGTGCAACATGACTGTTCCACTTTCTCACCAACAACAATCAGTAAAAGACAGTCTTGCTCATTTCAAATGTGAATGAAAAATACACTGACAAATTGCCACTATTTCATTTCTTGTCATTGTAAATTCAGTTTCCAAATTAGATATTTTAATATAGACATCATGTTCGTCAATCCAAACTTCAGAGGGATTAAGTTGTTTAACTGTTAATATCTCTTCATAATTGTGTATGGTTGACAAAGCGCCAAACAGGGCGTTCATTTCTCATAAGCACCAATCCATGATTTTTATTTGACAGTGGTGATAGATCATGGAGCTTTCACAGCAGACATTAGGTCTATGACTGTTATTAAGCATCTATCTCTTCTAATCGCATTTTCCGGAACTTACTCCGTAACCTTGAACGTTATAGTAATATCGAATATGATGAGATTAGATTCCCTACAGGCCCTTTGGCCCAGCAAGTCCACACTGACCCTGGGAGGAGCAACCCACCCAGACCCATTTCCCTCTCTCTAATGCACCTAACACAATGGGCAATTTAACATGGCCAATTCACCTGAGGGAGGAAACCTGAGCACCCGGAGGAAACCTACAGGGACAATGTGCTAACTCCACACAGGCAGACACCCGAGGCTGGAATCGAACCTGGTGCTGTGAGGCAGCAGTGCTAACCACCGAGCCACCGCGCTGCCCGAGTTTAGTTTGTTTCTCCCTTCAGTTCACGGAACAAAAATGAACTTCGAGCACTAAACGAAAGTTGATGTACTGGGAAAACAACGCATAAGTTGCAAGTAGACCAGTTTTGAAGAAAGGCTACGCAAGTTATAATGTAATGAAATGTTCCCTAAGAATTTCCCATTTTGACTTGGGACAGTTGATTCGATTTCTATTGTGAGCATTGTTAATAAGTACGTAAAACAGTTCGAAAGAATAGTAAAACTGATTGCATTTCGTATATACACAAATTTAAAGAATTATGCAAAACATTGCACAACTTATTTGTACTCCTATTTCCTACAAATTCAACACAATATATTGTGGAACGCTACATTAAGCTGTGACAAAGCTCTTTTAAGTGCATCATTAACTTACCGATGATTTTAGAACATTTTAACAGAGGCTCCCTTCATAGCAATACCTCACCACACACCAAACGCGACCAATCTTCTGTCACCGAGCTGCCCAACAGTTGTTAGGCTGCTGAATTCTTTTTTATTACTTCCTGGTGAAGTTGACTAGTGTATTTCTATTTGCATGTTTATCTCCAGACCATTAATTTTCCAGTCCTAAGGATTGGGCGGGATCATTGAATAAATTGAATTTGAATTGTGATTCTGGGTCATTATTGGTGATGGCAGCTCTGGAGGAGACCTGAATAATTAGTAATGTCAGTAACTATTTCTGCTTTATACAGTTTCGGAATGTCTTGGATTTGTGATAGTTAGTGAGAAAGCTGCTTAATTTTTGAACCATATTCTGGGTTCGTAGGCAAACAATAAATTGTTCACAAAACACTGGTCATTAGTTTTGGGCGATAACCGATCCAGGAAACAGCAACTCCCACCGTAAGTTTCTTTTTGCTTTTTCATTTCGGTGTTGAACAAATTCTTTGGATTCTGGTTCACATGTTAGGCTTTAAAGCCCAAATCACCCTTTTTGTCGTTGATGCGGTGCACGAATTGTTCGTCTTTGTTTGGAAAGCATTCATATCGCAGACAGATTTGAGTGTGAAAGCTAAATACAAACAGAAAGCACCGTGACTGTGTTCTGTCTTTATAGCGTTTCACATCCTCGTAAGCAGAGGGTAACACAGAATCGACCTTTACCAACCCAAAACGCAATAAACATTTATTTGCACCATTATTCCTTTCACGTAGATTTTATCTCCCAGGAAAATACTTTTCTACACTTACCTTATGATTCCTTTGTGCTCCACGTTTCCCGTTTAGTAGCTCCGATGCATTTCGTCCATTTGGAAGGAATTTTTTTGTTGTCTTGGAGTTCTTCCAACCTTGACATCTGTATTAGCAGTTTGCTGTCTCAATTTTTGTGCCCCATTTAACTGATCTTCAAACATAAGGAAAATAGCCCTTTGTCAGTAATTTATTGTACTTAATTTAGAGCACTTAATTTGGTGGCAGCAGGCTATATAAGGTAAAGTTGAAAATAATTCTGGATTTTAGTAAGTTTGGTTGTAGGAGGGATTGAGACATTTGGTGGTTGAGGTAATATTTATGTTTGGCAATATTTAATAGAGATCTAAACAATATGACTTTGATTGTACCTATTCTTGTTAGCTCTTGTATCAGAAATGGTTATACTAACTATTGGCTAGAATATATGTTGCTCTGGCAATGTTGATTTGATCCTTCATCACTCAGAGATGACCATTCATCCTGATGTTTCCAATTATATCTGATACTAATATCATAATTTCAATTCCTATATTATTGCACACAGTTGGGTTAGACTTAACTGGAAAATGTTTGCCATTAAGTGTTGAATGTTGTTGCAATGGCTCTTATTTATGACAAACCAGAGGGGATGGTAATAACCTTTTCTGTTTATTTTCCAGGCTGAAAAAATATCACCCCTGGGTAAGAGTGCACAAGCAGTGGGCCCTAACATGCTGTCTATTATCAAGTTCAGGATGCTGAGTGATGTCCCCAGTGCAGAGATGATAATCTTTAATCCCTGCTGTAGCTGTGCTTGGAGCTAGAATCATAGTTATAATAATTGGTCAACTGTTGAGACCATTCAAATTTGCTATATAAATAGCTGGTGAAAATCACTAAGAGGCAATTAGTGTTAGTGAAGGTGTGAGACAGAAATGCTGGTGTTGATGGTGAGTGCTCTGTTCTGATAATATCAGAAGCAACAATGAAACCCTAACAGTTTTATATTTTGCATGTCTGATTTCCTAGCTGAAACTTCAGATTAATTGAAAGATTTATTTTCACTGCTATAATCACTTGAATCACGATGAAAGGCAGTAACCAAGAAATTAAGATTAAGTGTTCTATTTGAAGATAATTTAAGTATATATTTTAATATAAGTAAGAATATGTTTTGCGTAAATTTACCTTTCCCAGCAGAAATGCTAAATATCAGTGAACAGTTTAAAGTCTTCTGATCTTTTAAACTACTTTTCTTCTTTCGAATGTTGATTTTTTTCTCTCATCTTGGGTTTGGTACATTAACAAAAAGGTACTAAGATGTTAATACTTTTACTCAGTGTATTTCCCAGCAAGCTCCTCCCCAAGTAATAGCTTCAGTGAATCAGAAAGAGAGAAAATGCACAAGTCATAGAACCTCCAGCTTTTATAGAGAATTGGAGTTTTAAATTATTGAGTTAGATACAGAATGTTTTATACTCAATTTTAATTCCATTATACCAGACAGAATTATAGAATCTATACAGTGCAGAAAATGGCCATTCGGTCTAGGAAGTCTGCCCTGACCCTCTGAACAGCCTCCCATCTCTGCTTTTACCCACCTAACTTACAGATCCCTTGACACAACGGGGCAATATGTTTTAACATGGCCAATCCACCAACTCCACACATTTTTGGACAGTGGAAGGAAACTGGAGCACTCGGAGGAAACCCATGCAGACACAAGGAGAACATGCAAACTCCACACAGACAGTCGCTCAAAGCTGGAATCGAACCTGGATTCCTATGAGACAGAAATGCTAACCACTAAGCCACCATGCTGCCTCTTGTCACAGTCAATGTTATAATTAAATAGATAAAATTATAATGTGCACCATATATACTCCCGTAAAATTTAATTTTTCGGACTATGTTTTAGAGTTAAATTTATGGGGTTGACTATTACAGGGATACTAAATTTTGGGGGGCTGAATTAATTCTACAATCCAAAATACCTACCATTAGCAGAAGCCTAATTGATCTCTAAATGAATATAGAAAAACAAACTACAAGGAATTACAATAATTCCATGAGTGCAACATGGAATCTGAACTCAGCTGAATACACACAAAGAGAGGTTATCACCTGACTCTGACCTGATGCATCTTAAATTTTCGTGCCAAATTCTTCCATTCCCTTCCATTTTCTCTCGTCTACTATTGTTTTAGTTTTTCAAAGTAACATTTTAAGCTTTTATTTCTGATAAAAAAATTCAGACATTTGACTCTC